>NC_137626.1:12956426-13018273 GCF_963280865.1 Gymnoscopelus braueri
TTTCCAGTAAAACATTTTTTTTTTTACATTTTTGGAGAAAGAAAAAAGGTTCGCCGATGCCCAAAATAGGGACCACAGGTTGAAAAGTGGTTTAAAACAAAAGTCAAATAATGGCCGATATATATCGGCTGCTTGTCTGACCTGTCCAGAGGGCTGTCTAAGGAAGGACAGCTGCCTGACGCAGAGTTCTCTGGACTGCTCATGGACAGCGGGTCCAGCATCTGAAGAAAGACAATGTAGTTTGAAGACATCAGAGGCTCACACACACACACACACTGTGGCGGTCCGCCCCCTGAGTTTTATTTTCACGTCACATTCATTCACTAGTTCCACTCCCCATTCACAAAACCGGTCAGCCTATCACCTTCCTTCTGTCTCCGCACGTTCTCCACCCCGCTCCCTTTGAAGTGCACTCCAGGAAAATCACCCCGCTGCCTCCGTGACTGTCTGTGTGTTTGTTTTGTGTAAGGTTTCACAACGAAGAGGCTGAGACCGTTCGGTTTGTGTTTACTATAGCCATAAGTTTTAGCGTCCGTGCGCCGCGCGAGTTACAGTCTGCGTCGGGAGGACCTCCGTCGGATCCGCGGTAAAGCAACAAACAACAACAGAACAAACAAACAAAGTGGACGTCGGCGAGGCGACATTAACGGCGGATCAGGACCGGCCGTTAATCCGTGATTCCACGCAAGGTAAAGGGGAGCCTGGTTTCTGGAGTGTAACGTTTCTGTGGAGCCTATTAACAGGCGGAGCACGGAGGTTGGAGGAGTGTTGAAGGGGGCTATTTTTGTTTATTTTGGCCGTGGATCTGTTCCTAAGCAGCATTTATTTTGGGTTTTTTGGAGTAACTGAACTATTAACTGTGGGGACTTTCGAGCTGGGAAGTGGATCTGAACTATGACTTGAGGAATGAATAAATCCTAACAAGGTATTTTTTGATTTAAACAAGGACTGCGTGATTTTCTTTAATGTGAATTGTATTGAAATTGAGTGTTGAATTGGGTCTTTTCCTCTTTGTGACTGTGTGGTGTGTAATTTATGGGTTCATGTTGTGTGGTACATGCAGGTTGCATGGCGTTTCCAAATGTGTATCCTTGCGGTGGGTCGTTACCCTTGTTATGGTATTCACATTCAAAATTTGTCGGTTGAAAAGCCGGCTGGCACCCCAAACAAGCGACCGTAACAGGGTAATCCGCTACAGAAAAATGGCACCCCAGATTTAAAAGGAATAAATCAAACACACCAATCTCTTATGTGGAGATAAGGAAAAAACGGACACCACAACCCTGGAAAGTTGGGAAAAAGTCAAAAAGGAAAAAAAAAGGACAGTCACACAAAAAGGTCAACTGGAAGTGGACACAAAACACATTCATTTCTATTACTACAAAAACGGGAAAAACGGGAGGTTACGTATGTAACCACAGTTTCTTTACTTTCAAAGACAACTTGCTTTATTTCATGCTGTCATGTCAAACAAAATGGAGGATTTCATGGAGCGCTTTCGGCGTTTGCGGTCCTCTGTGGCCCCTAGAGGACAGGAGGTCCACAGGCTCCCACAGACAAGGAACGTTCCTCGGCTAATAACCCCCACTGGTGGCATTCGAGGGAGCATATCAAATACTACAGTCTCTGTACCACCGGTGCCTGCTGTCAGACAGGTACGAATACAGAGTGATTTGTCGGACCCCACACAACAGGCGACCCCTGTGGACAACCAGGGGAGCATACAGGATGTTTCATCTTCACCAGGACAACAGGAGCCCCCTGTTGTCATTCAAGGAGGTATACAGGTGGAGTCACTATCTACTGCACCTCTGGCGCCCCCTGTGGACGATCAGGGAGGTGTACAGGTTGATTTATTGTGCATTGCACCACTGGCGCCCCCTGTGAGTGGTCAGGGAGGTGTACAGTTTGAGATATCTTCCACTGCATCACCAGCACCCCCTGCGGAAAGTCAGGATGTCATACTGGGTGATGCAGTACCCTCTGGAGATCTGGAGCCCCCTGGGAGTAGTCAGGGGAACAGGAGGAGTTATTCAATGCAAACGGATAGGTGTCTAAGGGACATGGACCTGTGGGAGCCCACTCTGCCACTTGATGTTACAGGTCCAGTGGAGAACGGTCTCTTCATGCAAACAGTGCAAGGTATACAAACTCTGGAACGGTTTTTGGTAGACCTGAATTCGAAAATGAGGGAGGTGCAAACGGAGCAGCAACTTAACAAAAGGACAAGTTTGAATCAGGCTCAGACTCTAAGAGGAATCAAACAGGCCATTGATAATAAGCCAGAATGTGGATGTCAAAACTTTAAGGAGTTGTTGAATCAACACACACAATACCTCAGAGTTCAAATAACTGATACCTTAAAATGGCGAATGAATAAATTGCATGTTGATGTCCTGAAAGACCTACAAGAGGTTATGTACCCTATGGCGGAGGCGGTCAATCTGCTGCAAGAGGAAACTATGGCATGCAGCCGGGAATTGCACAGCGTAGTTGAGGAGGTTACACTAATAAAACAGAACACCCTCCCCCTACTTTCAACGTTTTCGAATACTGCAATGCAGACTGCCCAGTTGGACAACTCACCTGTGCTGCCACCTATGGTGAGAACGCGCCCACAGCTGCAATCCACCATGCAAATGGGTGGTTTGCCAGAACGAACGTCCTCACCAGTTGAGCCCTCTGAGCTAAGAGGAAGATTCATGGGGAAAAGTCCAATCAAGTTGCAGTTCCCATGCTTTGGGAGGATGGAGGACTGCAGTGATCCCTTAATGTATTTGGAACAGTGTCATGACTATTTGTCCCTAAACCCACTAAGTGAGGAGGAGATTCTTGCCACTATGAGGAGTGTCCTTCATGGAACGGCAAGAGATTGGTGGGATGTCATGAGGCTGGAAACACATACCTGGAAGGAATTTGAGGAAAAGTTCCTTTTTGCCTTCCTGTCGGAAGACTATATGGATGAACTGGAGGAGAGAATACGGACACAGATTCAAGGAGAGAATGAGAGCATAAGGGATTTTGCTTACAGATACCGTTCACTTTGTCGCCGCTGGAAGACGGACATCACAGAGGCTAAAGTGATACAGCTCCTGCTAAAAAACATCCGCCCTCAGTTGGCTTGTCAGTTGAGGAGCAGCCGGGTGAACTCTGTCGATGAGCTGGTTAGGCTGGGACAGCAGCTGGAAAAGGATTGGGGAAAACAACTACAACAGCAAAGGTACACTACTGCCCCCAACCAGGCCCAGTCTGTTGTTACGCCTAGACAGACAGCTCAGCAACCACCTTCGAACCAAGGAGCATCCGATTCAAACCAGGCAGCAGCCAAACCAACGTACTGTTGGCGGTGTAAGGGCTCCCATGCACCTTATTCCTGTCCCCAGTACAAAAGCAGGAACAATAAATCTGCTAATTACAACCAGCAACATCAGCAACCATCAACGTCAAACAATCCTACTTTGAGTACCATGTCCCACCTTCCTCCGTCCCAACTTCTCCCATCATCAACTTCTCCTTTCTTGTCTCCCAGGCCTTATCCACAGCAGTTGTTTGTGACGCTGACCATCGGTCTGGAGAAGGGGAAGGCTATGATTGACACTGGCTCATCTTACACCCTTCTAAATGAGGAAATGTGGCATGCTGTCAAGCCTGAACATGCAAATCTGATTCCTTGGTCAGGAAATCCCCTCTACTTGGCAGATGGGGGAGGGAGATGGCCTTTAGGGTGGCAGCAATTGGCACTCACCTTACAGGGTCATACTTGCACCTTACCTGTGGTGGTGTTGTCCTCAGAAGCCCTAGCTTGCCCTATTGTCTTGGGTTTGGATTTCATGTGCATCATCGGCTTGCAGCTTGAGATAAGGACAAACCAGTATTGGTTCACTTCTAACACGGACAGTAAGAAGTACTGCTTTGAGAAAGACACAGACACTCCTGCGGAGTGGGGATGGAAGGGCCAACTCTGCTTCTTCTCTGCCATCAACCCTCGGGGTTCAGCTACATCTACTGAGGCTATTCTGGATGCGGAGCTCTTAAGGAAGGCCATTGAGGGAGCCCAGATGGATGCCGTAGGAAAGAGCTGTCTCTTTGATCAGCTACAGGAGAACGCTGATGTGTGTACTTCTCGCTTGGGCTGTACTGGTGTGCTCACACACAAAATCCTTGTCACACAAGGTGTGCCAATAAAGCAGAGACCCTATCGGCTATCCCCAGCAAAACTTCAGGTGATGAAGGAGCTAATTGAGGAAATGTTGGAGATGGATATCATTGAGCCCTCATCCTCAGCATGGTCTTCCCCAGTAGTCCTCATCCCTAGGAAGGACAGAAAACCAAGGTTCTGTGTCAATTACATCAAACTCAATGCCGTAACCTACACTGACGCTTATCCATTACCCACTATTCAAGAAATCCTGGACTCCCTAGCCGGATCAGTGATCTTTTCAAGCATCGACTTGAATAATGGCTACTGGCAATGCCGGATGGATCAGGACAGTATTGACAAGACCGCTTTTGCCTCTCCCCTGGGACTCTTCCAATTCAAAGTCATGCCATTTGGACTCAAGAACGCTCCAGCTACATTCCAACGGCTAATGGAGATGACTTTGGGAAAACTCAGGGGAAGCATTTGTTTCGTCTATTTAGACGACATCATCATTTACTCTGCTTCATGGGAACAGCATTTCTCGGACATCCAGGCTGTTCTGGATAAATTAAGATCTGCCAACCTCACGGTGAACATGAAGAAAAGCAAGTTCTTCCAAACATCTCTGCGTTTCTTGGGCCACATGGTCTCAGCAGCTGGAATCCAAGTGGACTCTGAGAAGGTGAAGGCCGTGGAGGATTTCCCTGTGCCAACAAACCTGAAGGCCGTACAACGGTTTCTTGGTATGTCGGGGTGGTATCACCGTTTTGTGCAGAACTTTTCTGAGGTTGCGGATCCCTTAAACAACCTTAAACGGAAAGGAGTCAAATTCCGGTGGACCCCCGAATGCCAACGTTCCTTTGACACCCTGAAGAACCACCTGGTTTCCCCACCCATCCTGGGACATCCCAACTTCAATCTGCCCTTTGTGGTGTATACGGATGCCAGTGATGTCGGCCTCGGGGCTGTGCTGGTCCAACAAACTGGATTAGGTTCTGAGGAGGTATTGGCTTATGGGAGCAGAAGTCTGAATAAGGCTGAAAGGAATTACTCTGCAACCGAAAAAGAGTGCTTGGCTGTGGTATGGGCATTGGAGAAATGGCGGTACTATCTGGAATGTAGATCCTTTACAGTAGTAACCGATCACTCTTCTTTGGTCTGGATGTTCAAGTCACAGAAGCCCAGTACACGCCTCACTCGGTGGGTTCTTCGCCTACAGGAGTTCACCTTTACCGTGGAGTATCGGAAGGGGAAGTATAATACGGTACCCGATGCCTTGTCCAGAGCACCCAGTGACACCTCTTCTGATGAGCCAACAGAGTATGCCACCATGATGTCAGTGAAGGGAGAACCTCGCAAGGAACTTCCCATATCTGATGAGGAGATCTGGAAAGCTCAACAAGGGGACCCGGAGATACAGAAGATCTACAATTCCATCATGGAGGCGGGGGAGCTCATTATGAATGACTCCATCAAGTTCACCATCCTGGAGGATAAAGTCTATAGGGTCGTGCAGCTCCCCCATAAAACGGTCTATCAGGTATACATACCTGGCTGTTTCCGACAACCTCTCCTTCAGATGTTCCATGATGATTCCATCTCAGGTCATTTGGGAAGGTACAAGACCTACAAGCGGATGCATACATTGGTATACTGGCCGGGATTGAGTTTGGAGGTGAAAACCTATGTTCAGAACTGTGAGACTTGTCAGAAGTACAAACCTGAAAGTCGCAAGGTTGCAGGGAAGCTGCAGCAGACGGTGGTTGAGAGTCCGTGGGAGATGATTGGAGTGGATTTCATGGGCCCGTTTCCGCGGAGTACTAAAGGCTATGTCTACCTCGTAGTGTTTGTGGACTACTTCACTCGTTGGGTGGAACTATACCCCCTGAGAAAGGCCACAGCGGAAACAGTGTCCAAAGTCCTCACCGAGGAAATCCTCACAAGGTGGGGGGTCCCCCATTATATCCTTTCTGACCAGGGGTCCCAGTTTGTCTCTGCAGTCTTCAAGGAAACCTGTGCCAAATGGAACCTGCGGCAGAAGATGACGACAGCATATCATCCCCAGACCAATCTCACGGAAAGAGTTAACCGCACCCTTAAACCTATGATTGCATCCTATGTCAAAAACAACCATAAACAGTGGGACAAGCATCTTCCTGATTTCCGTTTTGCTTTGAATTCGGCCGTTCATGAAACCACTGGGGTCACTCCAGCTGAATTGAACCTGGGCAGGACCCTCAGAAGCCCTCTGGATGTGATGCTGCAACCCTGGACTCCTCCTCCCGACTGTCCGGCCTACAAGAATGTGACCGAACTGAAGGAGCTCCAGGTCTTTGTACAGGAAAACATACAGAAGGGTCGCATCCGGCAGAAACGGAATTATGATAAGAAGCGACGAGACCTGCTTGTGAAGGACAATGACAGAATTTGGCTACGCTCTCATCCGTACTCTAAAGCAGAGAAGTCATTCACGGCAAAGTTGGCACCCAAATGGCTAGGACCATATAGAGTGATCTCTCAGGTGGGGCCGGTTAACGTTGACGTGGTACTGGAGGAGACGGGTGAGGATCGGAAGGTAGTCCACGTCTCAAGACTTAAACCTTGTTACCCATCAGCACAGGAGTTGGACGAACAGGAACGCCAGCGTGTGTTGGATATCTTCAACGAGGAGAGTGACGAGGAAGAGTTCTTGGGTTTCTCCAGCCCCTTACCAGAGAGTGGGGTTGAAAAGAAGAGATCTCTAAAGAAGAGATGAACTTAAGACATTTCCTGCATATGTGCAGTTTTTCTAAGGGGGGGGGAATGTGGCGGTCCGCCCCCTGAGTTTTATTTTCACGTCACATTCATTCACTAGTTCCACTCCCCATTCACAAAACCGGTCAGCCTATCACCTTCCTTCTGTCTCCGCACGTTCTCCACCCCGCTCCCTTTGAAGTGCACTCCAGGAAAATCACCCCGCTGCCTCCGTGACTGTCTGTGTGTTTGTTTTGTGTAAGGTTTCACAACGAAGAGGCTGAGACCGTTCGGTTTGTGTTTACTATAGCCATAAGTTTTAGCGTCCGTGCGCCGCGCGAGTTACAGTCTGCGTCGGGAGGACCTCCGTCGGATCCGCGGTAAAGCAACAAACAACAACAGAACAAACAAACAAAGTGGACGTCGGCGAGGCGACATTAACGGCGGATCAGGACCGGCCGTTAATCCGTGATTCCACGCAAGGTAAAGGGGAGCCTGGTTTCTGGAGTGTAACGTTTCTGTGGAGCCTATTAACAGGCGGAGCACGGAGGTTGGAGGAGTGTTGAAGGGGGCTATTTTTGTTTATTTTGGCCGTGGATCTGTTCCTAAGCAGCATTTATTTTGGGTTTTTTGGAGTAACTGAACTATTAACTGTGGGGACTTTCGAGCTGGGAAGTGGATCTGAACTATGACTTGAGGAATGAATAAATCCTAACAAGGTATTTTTTGATTTAAACAAGGACTGCGTGATTTTCTTTAATGTGAATTGTATTGAAATTGAGTGTTGAATTGGGTCTTTTCCTCTTTGTGACTGTGTGGTGTGTAATTTATGGGTTCATGTTGTGTGGTACATGCAGGTTGCATGGCGTTTCCAAATGTGTATCCTTGCGGTGGGTCGTTACCCTTGTTATGGTATTCACATTCAAAATTTGTCGGTTGAAAAGCCGGCTGGCACCCCAAACAAGCGACCGTAACAGGGTAATCCGCTACAACACACACACACATACATACATACATGGGGCCCGGCAGCCACTAGACTGGTGGCTCAGGGGTGGAGTGGCCGGTAGAGCGGCCGGATGGCAACCGGTGAGGTTCCCAGCTCGATCCCGGGCTCCCCCAGAGTCAGTGTCGAAGTGTCCTTCAGCAAGACGCTGAACAACCTAATTGCTCCCGATGAAGCAGGTTGGTGCCTTGCACGGTTTCCCTCCGCCATCGGTGTATGAAATGTGTGCGTGAATTTACACGTGCACACCCGTGTACGTGCTCGGGCTGCTGCACAATGAATGTTACGTATTTTGGATCGCCTTTGCGGTACAAACGTGTGAGACAGCACACCGGCTTCGAATGCTATCAATGCATTGAATGGGCGAAATAGGCGATTTATTAGACCTTTGAATGGGCGAAATAGGCGACCTACTACCTACCCGCGATTTATCAGACCATTCATGGGGCGTAATCAGGAGCTACTGACCTACCTGGAGGCGGAGCAGTCCCCACAACAATATTTACGATTCTGTGTAGGGGTGGGACGATATATCGATATATCGATATATCGCGATACTTTCTCCCGCGATAAATAATCGATATCCTCCCGAAAAATATCGATATTAAAAATAAAAATAAAACGTTTTTTTTTTTTTTTTGATACGTTGTTTTTCCTACTCTGTATTTGTGTAATGATGATTTTGAACTGTTTGGTGCTATTTTATGTGTTTATGAATTGAATACAAGGACTATCGTGATATATCGTTGGTGAATTTTCATGCAATATATCGTGATATCGCAATATATCGATATTTTCAGATATCGTGATATATCGTTGGTTAAATTTCATGCAATATATCGTGATATCGCAATATATCGGCATTTTCAGATATCGTGATATATATTGTTATCGTGGGCCTAATATCGTGATACATATCGTATCGTGAGGTACCCATATCGTCCCACCCCTAATTCTGTGCCTATCGGTACATAACTCGAACGGCGCTGAGTAGTCACAGGCGAACGTCACACCGTTCAGGACGGCAAACTCGGTCGCCTTAGCTCCCTCGGTGGTCCTTCACGGGGTGACAGTTCGCCTGTGACTGCGCGCCTCCGTCATGGTCCGAAACCAAAACCAAAACCGAAACTGAACTATTTAAGTCATGTCCGTTGGTAGATCAGTATGTCTTGATAACACCCAATGAATGGTCTGATAAATCGCGGGTAGGTAAGTAGGTCGCCTATTTCGCCCATTCAAAGGTCTAATAAATCGCCTATTTCGCCCATTCAATGCATTGATAGCATTCGAATCAGGTGGACAGCAGCACTCAGGGCTGTGATATGTCAACATGAAGTCATCAAATACTGTCTGCACACAAAGGTCTCTGCACACAAAAACCATGATGCAACCTTAACATGCAAACACACACACACACACACACACGTTTGTATTACTATACTTGTGAGGACATGAACATCAAAAAGACAGTGATTATATCAATGCCATTATTAACCTTACAAGCTGATCTACAGCTATCCCATGTCCCTGTCAAATAAATATTTTAAAAAAAATATATATATATATAAGTATTTTATAAGTATAATAGAGCACCGAAGTCTGACGTCACTGCCACTAGACTGCCACTAGAGGTTCTGCCTTAAAAGTCTGCAGTAAAAGTCTTAAGAACTACTACTTCCGGGTCTGAAATCACTGTCCCCACAGCAGCCGCGTTCATGGGAAATGCAGTCTTTGGGTTGTTTGACTCGTTTCTAGTGTTTATATTGTGTTACTCTTTGGGTAAATGTGTACATTTACACCTTCAGTCGATGCTTCATATCCATACGAGTAAAATCGCCAGGGTGGTGTGTTTATTTTTGGAACACAGTTCTTATATGAAGCGATCTAAGATTCCCCAATGAGGATATCAATACAAAAAGTAAAGCCATGAACCTGCGGAAAGCGCCCTCTACTGGCAGTGACGTCAGGACTTTGGTGCTCTATAACAATAATATTATTAATATTCGAATATTAGACAATTTTTAACCCATTGAGACCTGAAGCCGATTCTACTGTACATGTCTCCTAAATCTCAACAGTATTCTGAAAAACGTATGTTTCTATATCAGTGGTGCTCTATCTTTTTCATGTCAAGGACCCCCAAAGTGATATGTATTTGGCCGCGGACCCCCATCAAAATATTTAGTTCCAGGGACCCCCCAGAAGCAACGATTTGAGTTAAAAATGTTCGCTTTAAAAATATATATATTGAAAGATTTGCACACATTTTCACGATTTTTCAAAAATAGCAGATCTACAAGCTCGTAGCGCGGCACTCGGTGCCGCGCTACGAGCTTGTATATCTGCTATTTTTTAATAGCCCAAAGTGTAAAATAATGCTTTTTTAGCTCAAATCTAAATGACACAGTTCCAGGTCTTAATGGGTTAAGCCCAATATTCCACACACACACACACACACACACACACACACACACACACAGTGAGTACCTGGTCCATGCTCTCAGGGATGAACTCCCCCTCGCTGTTGATGCTGGTGAAGGAGCCGTTGCGCGCCACCTGCTGGAGGGCGTCGGGAATGTAGCCGGGCGGAGGTGAGCTGCGGTCCGTAGAATGAGAGCCTGGGGAAGGACACGGGTTAAGAGGAAAAATAACGTTATTAATTAAATGTACTTCTTTACTTTACCCTTATTTATTGCATTCTTTATCCATGTCCTACATTTTTTTTCTCCTTGCTATGCTACTTTTAATTACTTTACTTGTTTTCAACTTAAAGGGATATTTCACTTTCAAATAAAATAAACATTTAAAAAATATATTAAAAATAAATGAAAAAAGTAATGGAAAAATCACGCCCCCCTCACGCATTAGAGTGTCCTACTAATGTGTGAGGGGGCCGTGATTTTGCCATAACTTTTTTCATTTTTAAAAAATATTTATTTTTAATGTTTATTTTATTTGAAAGTGAAATATCCCTTTAACAATTTAGGCATTTAGCAGATGCTCCTATCCAGAACGACTTACAGGTGCAAGATAGTGGTGCAGTGTTCCGTGGGGGGGGGGGGGGAAACAAAAAAAAAAAGGGTCCAACTAGGTTGTTGTATACCGACCGTTCCGGGTTAGCATTATTACCTATCAAAGCCAGCATGCTCTTCTTGTCTGCGACGCTGAAGCCCGTGTTGTCCAGCTGTTCGTTGGACGGCAACAGGTCCATGGGAGAGGAGGTGGTCTACATGTCCAACAACAACACAACACAGAAGAAACCTTTAACGACCTGCCACACGCTTATGCATCGACTTAACCCATTAAGACCTGAGGCCGTGTCTAAAAAAATCTAAATCCTAACAATTATTCGAAAAAAAACATAAAAAATAATTTTCACAATTTTTCAAAAATAGCAGATCTACAAGCTCATAGCGCGGCACTCGGTGCCGCGCTACGAGCTTGTATATCTGCTATTTTTGAATAGCCTAAAGAAATCTAAAAGTGACACAGATGCGTTCCAGGCATTAATGGGTTAAATCGGCCATACGGTCGGTTATCGGACGATAATCGCCCCCTTGATGGCGTTGATCACGTTTGCCGTGACACGCTTGGCCTGGGCCGTAGGCGTGGCGGCCTAGGCACCCTATAGGCTGCAATGCCAGCCTGACAGTGTGTCGCGGGTTCGACTCCCCGTTCCCGACGATGTTTTCTGCGTGTCCCCCCCCCGCCAGCAAACAGCAAACTTTGATTTAGCTTTAGTCATATGAAATGTTTTACTGCAAGTCTAGTTTTAGTCGACTAAATATCATAAGATTATAGTCGACTAAATCTACAGCTGATTTAGTCGACTAAAATGTATTTTGGCGGTGCCTTGATGGCGTCGTAATGGCTGATTTTACACTTGGTTGCATGCTGAAAATAGCCGATCTACAAGCTCACAACGCGTCGCAGCTTGTAGATCGGCTATTTTCAGAGCCCAACATAAAATGACTTGTCTTTTAGTTCTACTGGATCTCTTCTCCACTAGTCCCTCACTAGACTAATGTTAGTCTAGTTTGTATCTGTTGACAAAATTGACAATATATTTCGCCTTAGTTTTAGTCATTGTAGCTTAACTCTCTCAGTGCCACGCCCCGAGATATCCCGAGTTTTTCCCGAGTACCCTCCGTGCCAGCACGAGAAATCCCGAGTTTTTACTTTTGACTGTGGTCGCGCTATACTGTTTATTTTTCATGATCACTTTCGCTTCCTGACTCCTTCAGACTCATTGGGTTCCGGTTTCATGACGCAGATTCCATTTCCGGTCCTCATTTTTTTCCCGCGGTCATTTTCGGCCAGAATAGGGAAAGTCACGGTTTTTCACACGGTATAAAAAACAAACGGAGAGGTCCACGTCTACTCTCTTTGGTCTGGGTGACGATCAGTCATCGTAGTCGTGTATCACATCGTAATTTAGCCCGATCAACGATTGTCAAAAATGTCAACATCCGGTTACGACCGGATATGACGTGAGCCTGTTTGGGAGGGGGCGAGTGAGCCAGCGAGATCATCAATGTGTCGATTTGTTGCTCTCTACTGGTAGAACTGTATTATGGGTTTAAAAAACCAATCAGATCATTTATTTGAATGAAAAATTACAAAATAAAAAAATAAAAAAAAACGCAAATTGCTGGCACTGGGGGAGTACTTTATGAAAATACTCTTGGCAGTGAAAGAGTTAAGTTTTTATTTAGTTTTCGTTTTATTTTTGTCATCGTTTTTTTTGTCGACGAAATCATCACTGCTGACCTGCGAGGAGAGCTGCAGCACCAGCAGGATCTTCAGACTCTTCATGTGAACGCTGCGGTCCAGAAGCTCCACCGCCTTGTCCAGGTCATCCTGAGTGGTCAGAGGAATCACCAACTGGGCAGGGGGAGGGGGGGGGATAAGTGAGAGACGGGAGACAGAGAGAGAGAGAGAGAGACCCCCCAATCAGGAGGAGGATGTAGCGCTAACACAAAAGGAAATCAATGCACAAGGACCCCCAAAATGATATGTATTTGGCTGCGGACCCCCCCCCCCCCCCTCCAAAATATTTTGTGCCAGGGATTTTTCAAAAATAGCAGATCTACAAGCTCATAGAAATATCATACTCATACTCAATATCTTAGTAATAATACTCGGCGCCGCGCTATGAGCTTGTACATCTGCTATTTTTTGAATAGCCAAAGTGTGAAATGGTTAAAGTGGTTAAAATGCTATATTAACTAATTTAGCTGGGGACCCCCTGGTACCCCCCCAAGGACCCGACTTTGAGAACCAATGCATTACAGGGAATGTTTGCTCTTGGTAGCGAAGAGAGAGAGGGATGAAATTACAGGAGAGAGGACATCAAATGAAGACGACGTTCAGGGGAGAAATCGTGAGAGAAGGTGGAAGAGACCGAGTGGGGAACGGGGATCTTTTTCGATTGCAACGGTTAGCGGATATTTCGATACTTTCTTGGTCCTAGAAAACGGGACCTCTTGGATTTCCAATTAACAAAGAGTGTTCACAGAGTTCATTTGTTGTTGAATTATTGGTACCTGCTTGATATCTGAGACAGGCCGTGTCAAACAGGACCTTGGGGGCATGGACTAGCAGCTAGAGTTCTCAAAGGGGCCTGAAAATTAAGGCCCGGCCCTAACTGGGCTCTACTGCGCCGGCCCGAGGCCCGGGCGAAAACCCCCAAAAATAGTTATTATGTGCGTTATGTCCACAAGGTCACGCACCCAACAAGCTTTGAACTGAGCAGATTGGACCTTCCGTTCCAAAGATAATGGCCAAAACATCTTGAAAACGGCCACTTAAGCAGATTTTCGATCGCAGATTTTCTATTGAGTTTTGGCCATTGCCACCCGATTCTCTGACTAAAGTTCACTTTAAGCTGCATTCAACACATCCACTGCCATTTCCGTCAGCCTTACCGTCAGTAGTTGAAATGTCTTTTTTGGGGGTAATAGATTTAATTAAAAAAACATTAATTATTTTCGTCACAGAATATTTTGGGCCCGGCCCAGTCGGGTCCGGGCAGAATTTGAGAACTCTACTAGCAGCACTGCACTGTTTATTGTGACAGTGCTTGCATCACTCAAGCGATTGATGATGAAAGGGCACTGCTGTGTTTCTAAATTTAGTTATTTGTTAGCATGTTGTTGTTAGCATTTGTAGAGGAAGGAATATCGGTATAATGGAGAAAACCATGAGACCAGGAAGCAATGAGATCCGAACTCTGTCTCCTCATCATTTGGTCAGAGGAGAAGCTTATCAATATGAGGAAAATGAAAACAACACTACTGTAACCATTTCCTCTTAAGTCAAGCGGAAACAACAACAATACCTAAAGCTGGTTCTAAACACCAGTTCCTGGTAGCTCGTATTTTGAGCTAGTTCTTGTTTTCTTGTGCAATCACAAAGAGCCATTAGGAGTAAAAGCTAGAACCATCTGGTTGGAAAACGTTCCAGTGATACCACAGCCCTACATGCTCTACGACAAGGGTTCCCAAACTTTTCAGGCCGTGAGTGACCCCCCAAAATAATCATATTTGAACTGCACCCCACCCTGACAAGCACTTGGAATTGTAGGCATTACATTTAGTGAAAATAAAGCCAAACTACAAGCTCACAGGGCCTCGCACTGCAGAGCATTGTGAGCGTGTAGTTTGGATATTTTCACAATGTTTGCCTCTTTCTTACGTAATATTTGCCAATTTGGCCAATTTGGTATTAACCCATTTAGGGCAGGAACCCCTATTTGTGAATACCTTTCAAGACGGGAACCCCTTTTCGGGTTGTTTGTTGCCATGTACAGTATATACATTTTATTTTACATTTTTGAATAAATATTTTGAAGTTTTTCAGAATACTTAGGTCAGGATTTAGAGGGCATTTTTAGAATCGGCCTCAGGTTTAAATGGGTTAAAAGGATCTTAAAAGTCCTTAAATTGTAACTGTAGAAATGTGCAGATACCCTGTAGAAACTTATACCGCATGTTGGTTTGTTTACTGTTCAGAGAGAAAACAATGTTGCACATTAAGCTAACAAAATTATTTTTTGAGACCGTCCCCCCTAGTTTGGGAACCACTGCTTTACAATACTCCACCTACCTCGTTGTTGGTGTAGTGAAGGTCCATTGTTTGGCCAAAGGCCACTTTGGCTTTGCCCTTCAAATCGTCCAGCTTGACAGGACGAGGGAACTGCAGGATCCTACAGAGAGAGAGAGAGAGAGAGAGAGAGAGAGGAGAGTCCAAATAGATTATTTACTGAGGAGAATCACTTCAGCATTGTGTACATTACAATACACATGAACATTAAACCATTAAGACACATCTGTGTAACCACTTTAAACATTATTCTATACTTTGGCTATTCAAAAATAGCAGATTTACAAGCTCATAGCGCGGCACCGAGTGCCGTGCTATGAGATTGTAGATCTGCTATTTTTTGAAAAATCGTGATTTTTGTTTGCAAATCATTGAATATATATATATTTTAAAGCGAAGATTTTTAACTCAAATCTTTGCTTCTGGTTGGGTTCCTGGAACAAAATATTTTGAGATAGGGGTCCGCGGCCAAATACATATCATTTTGGGGGTCCCTGACATGAACAAAGTTTGAGAACCACTGATTATAGCAACAACAAACTGTTAGGATTGAGAAGACATTTGTAGAATCCCCCAGAAGCAAAGATTTTAGTTAAAATGTTGTATTTAAAAAAATATATATATATATATATATTCAAAGATTTGCAAAAACTTTCAAGATAAAAAAATAAAAAAAAGCAGATCTACAAGTTCACTCGGTGCCGTGCTATGAGCTTTTATATCAGCTATTTTTGAATAGCCCAAATAAATCTAAAAATGACACGGATGCGTTCCTGGTCTGAATGGGTTAAAAGCCGAGCGTAATCCAGGAAATTGCGCATCACAGTGATGCTGTAATGATGACTATTCTAAACGTGATTGAGAGTCAATCACGTTTAGAATACATTTCACCCACAAGGAAACCTCAACGGGCTGCACAGGAAATGCATTCATTAAACATTATGGTAAAAAATGTTTCTGTACAGATGAATTTAACATATTAACGTTAATCTAAGACATACATGGGCAACTGGCGGACCCCACCTTCACTTAATGCGGCCCGCAGGTTAATATCGGAATACTGATACATTATTGATTTCAGCTGCTCCGGTTCCAAACATAACCCCCTTTAATTACTTCAGTATATATTAGTAGCTTAAAGGAGAAATCCGGACATTTTAAGTGTTATCTTTGATGTGTAGTTACTCACTCACCGAGTTAGGAAGTGGCGTTGAGTTTGAGTTTTTCCAGCGATTCCCCTGTCTGTGAGTCTGGTCGACCCCCACCATTGGCATAGTGGGAGGCGCGTGTCTTAGTGAAAATCGCCTAATTCCACAGCTCCAAACTTCTTTTTTTTCCACAAATCCTCCTCATGGTGTCTCCTGATACTTTCACATGCACTGTTTATCACTCACGAGCTGGCGTTCATGGTCAGCGACGTGAATGTTTTCCTCTCGCGTGAAATCTCGCGTCTCGCGAGATTTCCCGAGAAGCGCAGTGAGCCGAGGACGGGAAATCTCGCGAGACGCGAGAAAAACTCAACGCCACTTCCTAACTCGGTGAGTGAGTAACTACACATCAAAGATAACACTTAAAATGTCCGGATTTCTCCTTTAATGACTATTAAAATTCTAATTTTCTTTTTTATGTCCAATGTATTTGTATTCAAGTTTATAAAGTTAACATAAATATAACTAAATGCATTTGAAATTAAATAAAAATTAAACTCTTCAGGATTCCAATTCAAAAATAGCAAAAACATCGGGATTCCAATTCAAAAATAGCCGATCTACAAGCTCAAAACGCGTCGCTTTGCGACGCGTTTTGAGCTTGTAGATCGGCTATTTTTGCTACTTTTGTGTGACATACTGTAGAATGGCCCTACAGTATGTGCAATGTGGCCCTCTGGAGTGAGTGTGGAAATATAGTGGCCCTCTCCATCACCAAAGTTGCCCACCCCTGATCTAAGACAATTAGGGTGTGGGTGGATACAGAGTTACGGGTGGGTGTCGGACAGGGTGGGGTGGTATTTAAGGTAACACAGATACATGTATAGATGTACAGGTATAGAAGTGGTTCTCAAGCCTGTGGGTCGGGACCCCAACATGATTTTGGGGAGGGTCCCCAGATAACAGTTAAGTGACAATTTAAGGACTTTTTAATAGACCATTACTGCATCAAAAGTAATCAACTAACTATACTATAAAAACTGGTCAAACATTGGCCACATTGTCAAATAATATAAGAAAGAGGCAAATAGCTGATCTACCAGCTCACAACGTGAGCCTGAAAAAGGTTGAGAACCACTGTATAGTTGTTTTTTTATCAGCTGTAATATTGAGGGACTGCATGATGGTTTGAAATAAATGAAAATAAATCAGTGCTGCTGATGGCTTACCTCTTCTCCCCTTTGAATTCGAACTTCACTCGCACGTCGTTCTATGTAAAAAACAGAGACGGCTCGTTAGATAAACAGTGACGTTACCTGATAGAGCAAAGCACGCACATATAAACCCACACAACATGTCTACGCAGCTGCAAAGGTCCGATTTCTACGTTGATCAATGCCACTGGTACTTTTAAATGCCGAGTGAGTTGAAGCACTATGAGCTTGTAGATCTGCTATTTTTGAAAAGTTTTGAAAATGTGTGCAAATCTTTAGTTTACAGCGAACATTTGTAACTGTCAAATGTCTCAACAAATGTATTAATTTTTCTGAAAAAAAATATGGTTGAAAAAACTATATCAGTGCAGCTCAAACTTTTTCTTGTCAACGACCCCCAAAACTATGTTTTTGGCCGCCGATCACCATAAAAATATTTTGTTTCAGGGACCCCCCAGAAGCAAAGATTTGAGTTAAAAATGTTGTTTAAAAAAAAAAACACAAGATTTTTCAAAAATAGCAGATCTACAAGCTCGTAGCGCGGCACACGATGCTGCGCTACGAGCTTGTATATCTGCTATTTTGAATAGCCAAAGTATAAAAAATAATAGCTAAAAATCTAAAATGACACAGATGCGTTCCTGGATGGGTTAAAGAGCGTTGTGTTTGTGTCTTTATTATTATGACTGTGGTGCATTACTGCAAACTACATTTCCTATATTGCACAATAAAGCCTGGAACGTGCGCTGCAATGGTTATGACATAAGGGATTTTCTCAATGCACAATCCATTTACTACTAGTATCCGTCTTTTGTGAAAACGTTGACAAATGATGTCCGGCTGCAGCGGCTATTCTCAACAAAACATAGTGCTTCAAATACAGCCAATTACAGGCAATGGTTTACCATTATTAATTATGCAAACTATCCTAAACATCACAAAATACAACAACACGTGTCGAAATTGTGAAAACCTCATCCTATAAAACTAGACTAAAATGTTTGGGAGGGACTAGTGGAGAAGAGATCCAGTAGAACTAAAGCAAGTCATCATGGGTGCGGGGGGGGCAGACCGAAAATAGCTGATCTACAAGCTCACAACGCAACGCGTTGAGCTTGTAGATCTGCTGTTTTCGGCATGCAGCTAAGTGAAAATATGCCATTTCGATGGCATCACAGCCAGGGTTGCCAGATCTGCTTATTGTAATTTCCCCGCAAGATTTTATTTTTAAACAGCAGATCTACAAGCTCACAACGCGTCGCATGCGTTGTGAGCTTGTAGATCTGCTATTTTCAAATAGCTGATGTATATGTTAAAGTGCACATGTGGCCCATAGTCGCTTCTTTTGGGGCTGGTTTTCCTAGACCTGGTTGCTTGTTTCTCACAGAATCTGGCAACACTGATCACAGCCGCCAAAATTATTTTTTTCAACTAAAACTGGACTAAAAGTCAAACATTTCAGATGACTAAAATAGGACTAAAACTAATCAGCATTTTATTCAAAAGACTATGACTGAAAACTAAATACAAATGTGCTGTCAAAAATCAACACTGCTTGTCATGCAGTGGAAATAGCTCAAAGGCAGTGAGTGAGGCCAGGCCCACCTGGTTCTTGGGCGAGGAGCTCTTGGGTTTGCCCAGGTCCGACAGCGACATGGCAGGACGACTGGAGTGGCGATGCAGCTCAGCCAGGTCCTGCATGATCGAATTCAACGCCTCCTGCTCATCTGTGTGGCGACCAAAACAAAAGAACATCTGAGTGACACATCTGGAGTGATTCTCTTATGTCTTGTCCCTCCCGAGAAAGGGTGATCAGGTGCACTGGGTCAATTATTTTATTCATTTTAAAATCAGGTGCTCTTCAGGATGGCACATGGTTAACAGCAGACGGAAAATAAATCCCAGACACTCTGATGATGCAAGATGTGTTTTTAAAAAGATCCTTTAATTAAAGCATGGCTGGACAGGAACAAACTCGTTTCGACTCATGGCTGACAATGCTTTTTAACAGATCTTGCAACAGAGAGCCACGTTTTTTTTTTTTTTACGTTTAGTCTAACTGTGCCTGTTATAATTTGCTCCAAAGAGGAGCATCAGGCAAATGTCTCAGATGTAGAGAAAATGTATTGTCGAGTTTGTCGAGTTTCCAAAAATTCCCAATGTTTTCCAATTGCTCTGAATGCTCTCTAGTTCTTTCCTGGCTCTTAAAGTTTTGTGTAAACATGTGTGCGTAAAAAAGAAGACTATTATACCATGTCACTCAGAGATGATTCATGAGATAACAGACTCGCACTCTCTCACACAATAGAGGATGTTGGATTCTTTCCAATATTCAAATGGTCATAAATAACACACCCACGCACACGTACTCACACACACATAAATGAACACATACCCATCATCATGGCACGTTGGTTGACCCAGGAGTCCAGGAAAGAGGATTCACCCATCAAAGGGGCTCCTTTCTCCTGCAACACCAGTGGACACAAGTCATGAATAGAGATGTACCGATACCATGTTTTCCTTACGGGTCAAATGGACCCGTAAGGGTCTATGTTGTTCCATGTGTACACTGTACTGTCAGTTCTTCTGTGTGACCTGTAAGACAATACCAGGGACCCTCTCTTTTATAGAGTCACAGATCACTTTGTTCAACCTATAACTGCCTGTCAGGTGATGAACTATTATAGTCAATCAAGATGGCCCCTGGTATTATTTACCTAAATGGATATAAGTTATGAGGGATACCACAACCTAATCATCATAGTATGCAGTGGTGTTAAAGGAGTAGTTCACCCAAAAAATTACTTATTTTCTATCAATTGCACACCCCATGAAGCCTTGAATCCATAGATTTGTTTTTGTTTTTGTGGCATTCCTAAGCCAATAATTTGATTCCCGTCTCCTACCGGCTAATGTATCCGGTAGGAGACACAAAGTAGATTATTTGTGTCTCCTACCGGATACACACCCGGTCATCAAATTGTTGGCTTAGGAATGCCACAAAAAAACAAAAATAAATCCATGAATTCAAGGCTTCATGGGGTGTGTAATTGACACACAAGTACAATTTGGAGACATTTCTACTTTACTGGAGTATTTCCGGTTTTCAGTATTTACTTCTACTCCACTACATCTCAAGAGGCAAATGCTGTACTTTTTACTCCAGCACAATTATTTGAGTTACTAGTTACTTTACAGATAAATTATTATACTATAAAACAAACATTAACCACTTCAGCCCTATTTTATACAATCTACAAGCTCACAACGCGACGCGTTGTGAGCTTGTAGACCTGCTATTTTCAAACATTTTGGTACTTTTACTTTTGGAACTTTAAGTATATTTTGATGCCAATACTTTTTGTCCTTTTACTCAAGTAACATTTTGAACACAGGCCTTTTACATGTAACAGAGTATATTTTATTTTGTATTTATATTGTGGTATTGCTACTATTACTTAAAGGGGTAGTTCACCCCCAAAATAACTTTTTTTCTATTGATTACTGACCATCTGGAGCCTTGAATTCATAGATATTTTTTTGTTTTTGTCACATTCCTAAGCCAATAATTTGATTATAATAAATGTGTCCCCATTGATTCCGGTAGGAGACACAAATGCATTTGTGTCTCCTACCGGAATCAATGGGGCTAAATTTATTATAATCAAATAATAAAGGAAGGAATGCGACAAAAACAAAAAAATATCCATGAATTCAAGGCTCCATGGGGTGAGTAATCAATAGAAAAAAAGTTTTTTGGGGGGTGAACTACCCCTTTAAGTAAAATATCTTAGTACTTCTTCCACCACTGGTTGTATGGTTATTACCTGCATATGAATGCTGTCAACAATACCATCACATATAGGTTAGACAGGGGGCTGCAAAATTGTCGAACTTTACAGATTTATATTATTTGCAAGGCGATGATAAGAGAACACAACAAAGTTTGTGACAGCTACATAGCCACTTAACACCAGTGGTGTAAAAAAGTAACTAAGTACATTTACTCAAGTACTGTACCTATAAGGACAATTTTGAGGTTTTTTTTACTTTCTTCAGCATTTCCGATTCAATACTTTTACTTCTAATCCACTACATCTCAGAAGCAAATATTGTACTTTTTACTCCACCACAATTATTTGACAGCTTTAGTTACAAGTTACTTTGCAGATTTAGATTATTATTACAAGACATACATTAACCACTTCAGCCCTATATACATTTCGGCCATTTCAAAATAGCAGATCTACAAGCTCACAATGCATTGTGAGCTTGTAGATCTGCTATTTTCAAAAAAAAATAATACACTTTATACATTTGAAAACTTGTGAAATGGGACATTCTGCATGATGAGTACTTTCAACTGTTGGTGCTTTAAGTACATTTTGATACCAATACTTGTGTACTTTTACTCAAGTACACATTGATTTCCGGACTTTTACCTGCAACAGAGTATTTCTACATTGCAGTATTGATACTTTTACTTATATAAAAGTATTTTTTCCACTTATAGCACCACTTGTTTATGACTTAACTTAGCTAACGTTAGCAACTTAGCCCAAACACAAACACACACACACACACACAACCAGTGACGTTTCCCCCTGCAATGTTAATTAAAGCAGACGCAGAGTGGGACGCCTCACACCATGTTTGTAAACAGTCTGCAAAGCAACAGACACAACAACACGCTTAGACCGTCCGAAGTTAGTTCGGATGTATGCAGGGAGAAAGCTAAGTGGCTAAAACGGTTAGCTTATCACAGTTCCGTGTGTGTCGACCTGGAAGGTACAAATACACAAGGGATACGCGAGTGACGTCGTCCCCATCAACGCGGAAGTGCTTCAGACTTGTTTTTAATGTGCCGTAGTGACCTAACTATGGAAGTCCATAGGTCTAAAAATGTGAAAATAAATACCACAATGAAATAAATAAAAAACCGCAAAGAAATAAATAGAAAACACAATTAAATTAAATATTTATTTAATTATATATATATATATATTTTTAATTGTATTTTACGTTTATTTAATTGTATTTTTTATTTGTTTAATTTAATTTTTTATTTGTTTAATTTTATTTTGTATTTGTTTAATTGTGTTTTTTTTTTATTAATTTGATTGTGGATTTTATCCATTTCTTTTTGGTATTTATTTAATTTTTAGACCCACGGACAGTCCATTTGTGACGTCACCGTAGCATCCTTGCGGCGGACGGCGACGGCGGAGCTGTCAGTGTCAGGCTCATATCGGTAGGCTAACGTTAGCCGCTTTAGCACGTCGCGTATACGGGGCTAAAAGAATAACAAGTTTGCACGAACACATGCATGCATCATATACTGGGACAACAGTGTGCTTGCTCGTTTGTACCTGGGACGGATGCGTGGTCGCGTCACCGTCTTCCTCATCCACAGGGGGTCCCCCGGTGGTGGTCCGGGGAAGGGGGGGTCCCGGGTCCGACAGACAGACAGGGAGCCCCGGGGCCCCTTGTTTGAGGAAGAAGTTTTGGTAGTCCGCCTCGAACTTCACTCGAGTCCTCTGGGCCGCGACGGTCTAGTCAGTCAGTCAGGGCCCGAAATCCCCAACGTTTTCCACCGCACTGGCGATGATATGCCAGCGTAACCCCCGGGTTAATGCGCTGTCTGGGTCTCACTCCCGATCCGTTGTTGCTGTGTGTCCGATGATGGAAAACACACCAAGTTTTACTGAACTGCTTTCAATCCGCTGCACATTATCAGTATCACCACCATACGACAGACTAGACAGGCCGCCGTAGATCTCTCGCTCTCTCTCTCTTTCTCTCTCAATGTCTCTCTATCTCTCTCTCTCAAATCACAACACACAGGCTGTGATGTCACAGGAACGGATGATGATGATGCTGCACCTGACCCCAGCATGACATCACACACTGTGAATTCCTGGAATATGCTTGAAAATATACAACCAAAATATATAATAATATACTCTTGAAGTAATGTCCGCCTCACCTTTGAAATGTGGTTTGACTCGTTAAGACCCCGAGACCTGTTTTGTGCCAGGGACCCCCAGAAGAGAACATTTGTGTGGAGAAAAAAAAATCAAAATGATTCAAAAGACAGATGTACAAAATATAGCAGGTGTACAAAAAATAGATGTACAAGCTCGCATGCGAGCTTGTACATCTGAAGTTTTTTTGGGGGAAAATCTTCAACTGGTTCTAAATTTGTTTAGAACCACTGTTCTAAACAAAATATTCAAATCCTAAGAGATTTGTTTTTGCTATACTGTGTATAGCTAAAATCTAAACTGACACAGATGGATCATGTATAAATGGGAAGAAATGCTCTGTTCGAGATGTTACTTTGTATAGGCCTACACGGTAAAAAAATCCTTCAGTGCACCATCAACAGGCTGGTATCATCATTGATCAATGTTACAACTGCAGACCTCTCACAATAAATAAAGAGTTTATGGGTTGATCCATGAGCTTTGATTGATTGATTGATTGATTGATTGATTGATTGATTGATTGATTGATTGATTGATTGAATTGATTTATTAACAGTTTGGGAAAAGTACAGAGGTACAGCTGTACAATCATGCTAAAAGGATGACACAATTCCATTGTGGTCCAGTGTATTCAATGTATTCAATTCATCAAGACTCCAAACTCCAAACCAGAACACATCTTGATCCCTGTTCATTTTGGAAGTGGCTCAGAGTGGAGGAGACACTATCACATAATGTAAATGTGTGGTGCAAATATGTATGTCATGTTTTATTTGTATTTTTAGCAACTTGACTTGACTGCAAACTGACTGCAGCACAGCAGCCGTATGCTTAATTCACCCCAGCAGCTGCGAGCATATAGTGTGGACATTTGCAAAAATGCAATAAAATGAGTATGAGTGATGCCCTCATAAATAAGCAACAACTCTGCTGCTCTGAGCGGAACAAAGTCAGCAGCTGCACCCAGCAGCAGAGCTTACAAGCAGACACTCCATGCTTGTCTCTGGCAGCTTGTTTATTAATGATTTATTTTTTTCATTCATATTTTTATTTGACAGGGACAATACAAAAAACAATGTATCAAGTTATAAAAAAAAACATGAAACCGTTGCATTGTATGTGGGATTTCTAGCCGAGGCTAAATTGCGACCCCTGTCCCTGGTTAGGCCTTTCTATACAAATATAATAGGCCTAGTAGTAAGTAAAGTAAGTAAGCATGCAAGAAGCTCTAATCTAAACCAGGACAAAAGCAATAACATTACCAAATTATAGTCATGAAAGCTATGACGTTAACAACGTCATAACATATTAGTGTGTAATTATTGTAATTAATTTCACACCTACAACTGCTATTTTAAAACTTTATCAATATTTGCTTGTCTGTTTCTGTGTTGTTGAGTATATCGCCCTTGTAGTCCACGCCTACTTCGGAGCACAGCACGCTTCTGGTTGGCTGCCACTATGTCTCGCTACACAACATCAGCAGTAGTGTTGAACTTTTCTCAACTTTGACACATCACTCTTTGGATTATAAGCAGGTTCCATATATACCCATTGTTTTTGTTATTTTTGTTGTCTTGTACATTGGATATTGTTGTACATAACATATACTATGTTATATAGTGTTTGCTCAGTAACAGCTCTTTAGTAAATAGGAAAGGAATTCTCAGGTCGCAATAACAATTTTATCCAATAAGGAGAGAGAACTATACAAAAATAACTTGTAAACTGCAAAACGATAGTGTTCCAGTTGCAATTTTGTCTGCTCTTTTCCCCCCTTCCAATTTCACTTCCTTGTCCTGTATCCTGTGTATAAGTTCCCTTTCTACATATTTCCTGACCTGGAGATGTGTTTTCTGCTTACTAAATAGCTGGATTGATTGATTGATTGAATACTTTATTTAGAAAGACATGGTAAAAGTACATGGAAGTACAATTCACAATACAAGGTCCTCTAAACTGGATCGCTCATAAAAGCACTTGGCTTATTTAAAATGAGATCCCTGTGCACTCAAATCATGATGACATTTAAGAAGACATACAAATATCCACTGCTATGCAGAACGTCATACAATCAGCTTACAGGTTACTGGTATGAAAAACAAGAAATATGTACAATAGACAGTTTTAGGAGGAGGGGAGGGGGGGGTAGGTTAAGTCTTTGACAGGGCCAATTTGGAATTGCAGCCTCCTGAAGGTGATTCTTTAGGGCAGTTTTGAAAGTGAGTAGGGTTTTACACTCCTGGAGAGACGGGGAGACCCTGTTACAGTAGTGATTATTGCAATATAGAGCTACTTAACACTCATCATTACTTTATCTTAAAACATCTTTAAATCTATATGTTCTGTTCTTTTCATTTATAATTAGTGATGCGATGGGGGACTGGGAGCTATTTGTTTTATGGAAGATTAGTGCATTACCCGACCCGTTGTCAAAGTACATGGAGGCGCCAGTCATGATGTCAGTCATATGACGTCAGCACTATCATCATCTCCATTTTGTACCAGACAGTTGTACCCGTTGACAGACAGACTTGGCACAACACAAAGAAATGGTGTAAAAAATGTGTGCTTGTCACAAAATCCCAAGGCACACCTGTTTTGGTGTCCAGTAATATTTTGTTCCCATGTTTTGAGACGTGCTTATTTCATGCTGCTCCTTTCCATTTCCAGACATCAAAAACCAAAGCAAAAAAATGTAAAATCAAGAAAACTCAAGATCTGACGAAGATGCCAACAAGTACAATGGAAAACACAGTGGTAGGAAAACTCAAAAAGGTCTTACAAAAGAGAGCAACAGTTAAAGGTTTTGTAGGCTTCCGTCATCAAGCGAGGAAGATGATACACTTCAACATGTTCAAGAAGGAAATTATGAAGAATTCAAGAAGACACAGCCCCCCTCATGGCGAAGAGAACAGCCATATTCACCTCAGCCAGAGATGCATTAAGACAAGGCCAATTAATGCTTAACTAATTAAAAGGTCATTAAAATGGCCTGACTGATAAACAGCTTTAAATAAACGTATTTATCATTTATGCAATCTGTAATCTGCATGCAGATTGAAAACCGTTTAGAAAAGAATTAACAAAGGCAGAATTTACTTGTATGTATAAACGAATGAATAAATAAATGAATGAATGAATGAATAAATAAATATTACTTATGTCTCCATGATTTGAGGTGAAACAAAGTGAATATTAGCCCACACTAATGTAAGAAATCAATCAATCAACCAACCAACTGATAATGGTCATATTTTGTCATCTCCCTCACCCCCTCAATAATGGACTGTTCTATCGTGCTCTGTAAAATTGAATTACTATATGTTAATGCCAGTGTAATAACCAAAATGGTCACATCCAGTGGTGTAAAGTAAATAGAAAATAGCAGATACAAGTAAATATTTTTTTTTTTTACTTTTACCTTCAGTATTTAAGTATATTTTAATGGGAATACTTTTGTACTTTTACTCGAGTAAATTTTGAATACCGGACTTTTATTTGTACATTGCAGCTTTTACACACAGTAGCAGTATTGATACTTTTACTTCAGAACAAGAGTTGAGTATAGCTACTTCTTCCACCACTGGTTTTCACTGTGTGTTGATCACCTCTGCATTTTATTTTATTATTTTATTGTATTCTTATAAAATAATAAATATATTATTATAAATAACAAATGATTATTAACGGTCATAATTTGTTGCCTTGCTCTAAATAAATCCTATATATTTTTTCACTAAAGAAAAATTATTCCAATTATTTATCAGTTCACACCTTTTTGGAATCAAGCAGCACTTCTTTGAAAAACCCTTTTTTGTTAATAAATAATTACATTTATCATTTTATTGCATTTTATTTTTTTCACCCATTGAGTTTTCTAGTGCAGGGGTCTTCAACAGGGGGTCCGGGACCCCTAGGGGGTCCTCAGAGTTACTACAGGGGGTCCGACAAAACTTTGTGTGATCGGATTTTTTATTTTACATTAACCACTTGAACCCTAGCATCACTTTTCTGAGGAGAACTTTAGCCAAAAATAGCAGATCTACAAGCTCACAACGCCTCGCAGCGCGAGGCGTTGTGAGCTTGTAGATCGGCTATTTTTGGCAAAGAGGCTATAGGTGTAGAGGGAAAAAAGAGCAGACCACGTAAACAAAAAATGTTGAATCTGGAACACAATTGTATACGATATAGAGGGGTCCCTGCTTCATCTCTCTCTCAGCTAGGGGGTCCTTGGGCCGAAAACGTTGAAGACCCCTGTTCTAGTGAACTCTTATTCTGAAAAAAAAAAGAGACAATCGGTACATACTAGTACTTCCGGGTGAGTGACGCTCATAACAAGCGATCAGAGTGAAGAGAGAGAGAGAGAGAGAGAGAGAGAGTGTGACTGAAGCTTTAACTCACTGTCAACAACAAACACATCAAATCCATTACAAACTCCTAACACAGGAATAGAACCATGTCAGATACGGTACGCTGCGTTATTCATCACATTATTCATATTTTGGTGCGCGTGAAAATAGAACCATGGTTACGTACGTAACTTAGGTTTCGTTGCTTATTATTAAGTGGCATTACTACTACTAGCACCACTTAGCTAACGTTGCTAGCCTAGCATAAGTAGCTGCAGGCAGGCCTCCTAAAATGAGTCCTTGTTGTTGTCAGTCCTTGTTGACAGAAGCTAAGCTTTATTATTATCCGCATTTTTGTTGTCGTTGCTGAGTTTTTCTGAATTTACGCACGAATTTACGCACGTTTTTCTCGCCTTTAACGTTATTAAATATTTTTTTTTAAATGTCCCAGGCCTGTTTTAAAACAAGGCTAGCTGCCTCTTGTTGGCTAGCTTGATGATGCTGACCATTTGTTTTTGTTGTGGTGTAAAGTAACTAAGTACATTTACTCAAGTACTGTATTTAAGTGCAATTCTGCACAGGCAAATATTATACTTTTACTCCATTGCAATTATTTGAAAACTTTAGTTACTTTGTAGATTTTGATTATTATTACAAAACATATATTAACCACTTCAGCCCTATATACATTTTTTTGGCCATTTGAAAATAGCAGATCTATAAGCTCACAATGCGTCGCTTACTTAAGTCGATTTTGAATTCCGGATTAACAGAGTATTTCTACATTGCAGTATTGATACTTTTACTTAAGTAAAAACATTGAGTACTTTTTCCACCACTGGTTGTAGGAGACAAAACCTTCCAGCCAAGATGGGGGGGATAAGAAGGAAGGAGAGTACATCAAACTCAAAGTGATCGGACAGGTAAGAATTGTGTGTGTGTGTGTGTGTGTGTGTGTGTGTGTGTGTGTGTGTGTGTGTGTGTGTGTGTGTGTGTGTGTGTGTGTGTGTGTGTGTGTGTGTGTGTGTGTGTGTGTGTGTGAATTAATATATGTTACAGGGAAATTGGCATTCCAGGGAAATTGAAAAAGGAGTGCTTGTTTTTACCACCCACCCAGGCAATTCTGTATAACCAACGCTAGAGGGCAATGAATGCAAGCCAGACGCATGCACGTGCGTGTGCATGTGTGCGCACGCGTGTGCGTGTGTGCACGCACACGCACACATGTGTCGTGTGTCATCGTGGACACTGGATAGTAACCATAGACTGTAACCCATGAAAAGATCTATTCAACTCGGACGGTGCTGATTCGGCTAGCAGACCTTCGGCCGGTCGGCGCGGGCACTCGCGCCTCCTCGGCCTCAAGCTCTGCCGAGTCGGTGCGTCTCCGTCATGGACAATAACTATTATCACATGTGCGTGTGAACGCGTGTTCAGCGTTCCTCTAGCGTAGCTTCCTGCTTGCTATGTGGGGGGGAACAACAAAAGCCAGGTCGGCCTCACATCAAAGCCCCGCCTCGCGCCTCCTCCTCGCGCCACCTCGTATCAAAGCCCCGCTTCGCGCCTCCTCCTCCTCCTCGCGCCGCCTCGTATCAAAGCCCTGCCTCGCGCCTCCTCCTCGCGACCCTCGCGTAAAAAACCCTGTCTCGAACCCTGCCTAAAAGCGAGCGCTCCTCTTTCAATTTCCCTGGAATACCAATTTCCCTGTGACATATATATATATATATATATATGAAGGAATTAATGTCATTATTTCAGACTCAAGGTCCATAGAAAAACACAATTACATACAACAATAAACGTAAAACAAACCCAGTCCAAATGAACATGTTAGACAGGGCATTTGTGACAGTTATATAAATGCAGGCTTTTAAGCCAATGTCTCCTAAGGCTAGAGGAGTATCTAGTGCAGCTCTTCACAGGGTTACTTATACTTACAGTGATGCTATTCACAGACTCATCCAAGCGACACATGGATCTATGCATTAAGTTCCGAAGAACCGCTTGAAAAGTATTGACTCCTGCAGCCACAGACATTTCACTCGCGCTGCACCATCTAGGCCAGTGGTTCTCAAACGTTTTCATGTCAAGGACCCCCAAATTGACACTTATTAGCCTGCGGACCCCCATTTGAAAAGATTTGCCAGCCAGGGACCCCCATAAGAGAAGATTTTTACGGCTCTAGCAGTGATTCTCAACCATTTTAATTTCAAAGACCCCCAGTTTCACATGCTTTAGGCTTCAGACCCCCATTTAATGACATTTCTATCTCTGCTGGGACCCCACTTTATATTGTAAAATCAATGTTAATTTAACTCTGAGAGTGTACCAATGGACCCGGTAGGGCCCATTGGTACACTCAGAGTTAGACCCATAAGGTCCAACTATACATCATTTAGCTGGGGACCCCCTGGAGCAACCTCGAGGACCCCTGCGGGTCCCCGGACCCCACTTTGAGAACCAATGATCTAGGCCTTTTGCGTAAAATGCTCACAGCATCATATATGTTTAGGCTAGGATTCATGCTTAATATACTCTCCTTCATAGGATGTGTGCTCGTCACCTAGTCCATTCAGTGCTGTTTGTTAGTGTTGACGTCTGTGTGGTGATGAACGTGTTCTCTCTGCCTCCTCCAGGACAACAGTGAAATACACTTCAAGGTGAAAATGACGACACATTTAAAGAAGCTCAAGGAGTCTTACAGCCAGAGACAGGTAAGGTTGAATGGAGAACCCCCATTACACCAGCTCAGCTCACACAAGCTTGCCCTTAGCATTTCAATAGCAAAATAAAACATATTGAAATGTTAAGAAAGGACAAAACTCTCTCAAGCTGAGTCCCGACAGATATCTCTAAAACACTAATTTGTCCCCGGTTTTCAAAATGATTGAATAAAGCGTCATAATCATTTTTGACCCCTTTATCCATATTTTATACTTTGGCTATTCAAAAATAGCAGATATACAAGCTCGCAAATCTTTGAATATATGTTTTTAAAGCGAACATTTGTAACTCAAATCTTTGCTTCTGGGGGGTGCCTGGAACAATATTTTGAGATGGGGGGGGGGGGGGTCCGCGGCCAAATACATATCATTTTGGTGGTCCTTGACATGAAAAACTTTGAGAACCACTGATTTAAGGGTCCTCCCCTCCCGGTTTGAGGGGCTGAATATATGGTCACCCTAAAAACTACACACCCAAACTAAGTGCAGACTTGACACTTGGGAACGCAACTGGCACTACACATTCCATAGCATGTGGCAAAAAGAAATGCTAATAAACTTGGGAGAAGAATTTTGGGAAATGTTACAAATTAGCGTGTAACTTTTCAACTAAGCACGAGAACTGCCACGTTGTCGTATAAAAAGTCCACGTCCACCAGTTGGTCATAATGTGGGTTTGCTGACACAATTGAGGTAAACGTTTTGGTATTAAAAAAGCTCCTGCGCTTTATTATTAACCCCACATGTACATGTTGGTACACCAAGTGATGTAGCCCAGCCTTGGGTCTGCTGTTTGCTACGTGTTTTAAATCAAAGTGCTGTGACTTTGCAACATTGAGCCAGCTCTACGAGCTTGTAGATCTGCTATTTTAGAAAAATCACGAAAATGTGTGCAAATCTTTGAATTACATATATTTTTTGAAACTATTTTAACTCAAATCTTTGCTTCTGGGGTCCCTGGAACAAAATATTTTGAGATGGGTGGTCCGCGGTCAAATACATGCCATTTTGAGGGTCATGAAAAAAGTTTGAGAACCACTGCTGACGGCAACATTTTAAAAAAAAAATCGGTCTCAGGTCTTAATGGGTCAAGTACCGGGAAATCAACCACTTAAACCATTATTTTATACTTCGGCTATTAAAAAATAGCAGATATACCACAAGCTCACAGCGGTTCGGTTCATGCTGCTGCGTGCATGAACCGAACCGCCTCTGTCCATAAACAAACGGCGTGAGCAGTCTGCACCAGGAAATGCTTGGTACCTACCTTTTTTTTATATTGAAAGTGAAACTCATGAACAGTGTGAAAGTGGTTGGAAAAACCACCAACATTGTTATTGTGAAGTACTCTCGTACCCTTGCATCCCTATTCTAGCATCCCAAAAGAAATAATAGCCGATCTACAAGCTCACAACACGTCACAATGCTTATAGGCCGGTGAACAAAATGTGGTCCACAATTCCATGCTGTATTGAAGTGGTACCATAGGAGAGATAACAAGCAGACGTTGATCAAAATAACAACTCTTTAATTAAGTAATGCAGATGTTTAACTATAGTTTAATATGGTTACTGTAGGTTACTGATGATGATGCTGTGTGTGTGTGTGTGTGTGTGTGTGTGTGTGTGTGTGTGTGTGTGTGTGTGTGTGTGTGTGTGTGTGTGTGTGTGTGTGTGTGTGTGTGTGTGTGTGTGTGTGTGTGTGTGTGTGTGTGTTTTTTTGTACAGGGGGTCCCAATGAACACGCTACGGTTTCTCTTTGAAGGCCAGAGGATCGCAGACAACCAAACCCCTAAAGAGGTAGATACACCATTCTCCCTTCCTGTCCCTTACCTCTGGGCTTGTGCAGGTCTTAGAAAAGTACAGCAAAGTTCATATTGTTACATGATTTGATAGATTCTTTCTTTATGAAAGTGTCACGCTTCAAAGGAAGCCCAGCGCATATGGACTTACAGGACTAGGGATGGCCAACCGGTAACCGTTACCCGTTAACCGTTTAGAAATTGCCAACCGGTTAACACTAACGGCTAATGGCAAACCGTTTAAAAAAATATATATATATATATATATATTTTGAAAGGCCAAGTCTACACCCGCAACCACACGTGACTTCCACTATACTAACACTAGTAAACACAAAATGAAGAGTACGAGGAGTGGAATGTGAAATCAGCCGTCTTATTGACACAGAGTATGCCCGACAGACACACGGCAAACAACCTGGCAGCTAAACTAAATCATCATTTAGTTTTTATTGGTAAATAGCGCTTTTTTTTTGGGTACACATTTCCTCAACGGTTAATGATCAATTAATCGGTAAGGCCTAACGGCAACCGGTTAAGAAAATGTCTCCATTTGGCCATCCCTATACAGGACACTTTTATATTTCATCTTACTATCTTACTACTATCTTATCTTACTAGCTTATCTTACTATCTTACTATCTTACTATCTTATCTTACTAGCTTATCTTACTATCTTACTTCTTACTACTATATAATTGACAAAAGCTCAGAAAGTTCGTGCGGGGTAAGCAAGCACAGGATCACTCCATTTGCCCCGAAACTTGCCACAGACTGTTGTTCAGAGCTATGGCTATGTTTTAGGCATCTTTACCCCACCTCGATCAGTGATCGGACTCTCGGTTTGATTGATTCTCTGATTTGCCTATCAGACCCTCAGCCTGATCTGGCAGGTTGCCATATCAACCAGATACAGGAAGTCTGACCTCTTTATCACATGACCGAGGTTGGGAGGATGGGACCTAGAGGTTAGGGCCGCAAAGCAAAGCGGGGGGGGGGAGGAGAGAAGCCGAGAGGAGAGGCCCGAGAGGCCGGACTTCGCATGACGTGTGTGTGCAGAGCTATAATTAGGCCAGGCCGCCGTCCTGGTTCAGAAATATCTCTTACAGAGGAAATTGACTATTTAGAAGGGATAACAGTCGAAATGTTTAGGAACGATGAGGACGTGAATCTGTTACACACACCGCTAAAGCATGAGGAGGAATTTGACTATTTAGAAGGAGGAAATGTTTGGAGAGTTTGACGCGGCCCTGACATCTGATGAGTCTTGGACTCTGTCTGGACCAACCTCGGATCGGGCCTAGATTGCGGCCCTGACATCTAGTTTGACATAAACAACGAACCGACATATTAATTCACAAACAATGAACAAACAAATAACAAACTAAAACACTCAAGCTTCATACTGCACGTGGCAGATTACATAAATACCACTTAAAATACAGCATTGGGCCTGTTACCTCACATCATAACAGAAGACCGGACATGAACCTATTTGAAAAGATGAGATTGTCCTCTACTCCCAGGCTCTAGAAACAAAATGTGCCGTCTTAAATACCTCATAATTAAACAAACAACCGCTCCAACTTCTGGCCATCATCTTCCCAGAATAGCCCAGGTTTTTGTTTTTCGCATTACATCAAATAAAGGAACCCTCAAATCGTCATACAGAGTACGATGAAACATAAAATGTTACGTTACAATTACGACAATTTTGTTATATTCTTTGTGGTACCGATTCAGTTTGGCCTTTTGCCAAAGTCTGTCTTCAACTTAAAGTGACACTAATGTAACTTTGTTTTTTAATGAATAAAATGTTTTGTCCAAGCTGTATGGTAGAGTATGTAAAAAAAAAAAGCAAACATTTTTAACTCAAATCTTTGCTTCTGGGGGGTCCCTGGAACTAAATATTTTTCAGATGGGGGTCTGCGGCCAAATACATAATTTTGGGGGTCCTTGACATGAAAAAGGTTGAGCACCACTGATATAGAAACATACGTTTTTTCAGAATACTGTTGGGATTTAGGAGACATTTGTAGAATCGGCTTCAGGTCTTAATGGGTTAAACTCTGAAACAATGTCTTGTCTTCTCTTGTCGCAGCTGGGAATGGAGGACGAGGACGTCATCGAAGTGTATCAAGAACAGACCGGAGGACTTTGGAACGATTAAAACCTCCCGCAATTTCTTTTTATTATTTTTCCTTTTTGAATTTTGTTTTTGGATTTTTATTTTATAATGTACATTATTATTATTATTTTTCGTGCTTTTTTTCAAACCATCTGGATCGATCCGACGACTCTCTTTTATCAGGGCTTCCTCGCTTTGAGCGGCGAGAGAGAGAGAGTCGAAAGCAGAACGAAAGAGCGAGACTGAGGTAAGAATGGAAGAAGACAAGAGCTGTTTCTTTGACTCATGTAAAAGCAGAGGTGTGACAAAAATCGCTTCTCGCCTCTCCCCCCACACACACAAACGCAGGGACACAAACAGCCTTGCCCCAGTGTGGTGCATTCAAGGTGAATGTTCCTGCTGGAGTTTGAGCTGACAACCCCCCCCCCCCCCCCCCCACATTTTTGTCTTTTTTTAAATTGTTTTCATTATGGACTTTTTTTCCTCTCCTTTTTCTGTCAGTAAACATTTAGCAGAAGTACTAACTGGCCAACTAGATGTGTTCATATGAAGCAATGGGCTGCCAAGCCATGCATTCGATTGTACTGTGCGTTTTGTTTTGGTACCAAGTAAAGGCAGAGTTTGTCGGTGCTCTGATGCAGTGGTTCTCAACCTTTTCAGGCCGTGAACCCCCCCCCCCCCCTCCAAAATAATCATATTTGAACTGGGGACCCCCCCACCCTGGCAAGCACTAGGAATTGTAGGAGTTGAGGCATTAAATTTTTGATTCCACAGATAAAAAATGTGATAAAAATGTGATAAAAAAAAGCTCACAAGCTTGCAGATCGGCTATTTTCACAATTTTTGCCTCTTTCTTATATTATTTGACAATTTTTCCAATGTTTCACCGGCTTTTATAGTATAGTTTGTTGATTAGTTTTGATGCAGTAATGGTCTTTTTCTTTTCGAGGTATTTACTTTACTGTCATCTGGGGACCCCCCCCCCCAGGTCGAGAACCACTGCTCTGATGAACCTAGTTTTGAGAGCCGCGGTAGAACTCGTTTGGCCTAAGCTGTTGCAATTGCCCCCAATGCTCCTGCCACTTTCAGAAGTAATAATGCTGGAAATATTCCAACTTAACTGTGAGATGATGGGAGTTCTGCTTTCCCTTTTTTTTTATTATAGATGGCTGGAATGTTATTGATATTTCATTCTCTTCTAATCTTATTAATATGCCTTTATGATAAAGGCTCTAGCGGTTGTTATGTTGGTAAGGTCACAGTGCTACCTGTTAATAGACAAGTATTAGAAGTGCTGAGGACCCCACTGCAGGCATTTTCATTTCAACTAAACACTCCACGGGTTGATTTTCTTTTTAGCTTCTGGACATGCCATAATAGGCGAAAATAGACAAACGTTTGGCAAAAAGAAAGGCGAAGCTTCATAGAAAATAGCGTTATGTACATTTTTGCTATTTGATGTACAATGTAGTGTAAGAGTTTAAAGCCAAATCAGCCTGTGTAGTGGTAGTATTGAGAAGCTGAATAGACTCCATGCCCTCCATGGCACAGGATTGGACACTTATTAATATTCCCAATGGCCGTACAGTTACAGCTAGAATGCTTGTCCCTATTTTGCCGTTTATCATGACCGCTTATCTCAAATGGTATTGGGGATACAAATATTTTCGATTAACTTTTTTTTTCTCCATCTTGCATCAATGTCTATGATTTGCTTTCAGGTATTCGAAATTAAATTGTTTAAATATTTCTGAAATTGAAAAACGATATTCTATGATTTCATGTTTGTTAAAAAAAATGAAAGAAAATGAAAAAAAAAACAAAAAACAGGAGGTCCTTACACACCAGGAAATATTTGCGTTCTGTGTGGATGTACTCGTAACGCAAATAGTTTGAATTAATGAAAATTAATCACATAAGATTAACGCTCCTCGTGTGTAACGACCTTAAATTGTTCAACGTGTTGTCAATGTTCATCAGACCAAGGCGGGGGAAAGGGAGGGAAAGATCAACATGCGACTTGCCAGTCATTTGAAAAGGGCAAAGCAAAGGCGTTGCCATGAAAAATTACAAGTAATAATTATAGTTCATTGCAAATTGTTTGATCTGATACAATGTGTATGATTTGGAGCAGGGTTTTTTTTCTTTTCTTTCTTTCTTCGAATTATTGTGCTCAACTTGTATATTTTGTATTCAATAGTGATGTGTGAGCGTGATTCTGTGTATCTTAAGTGTTTATTCTTCATTCAACTTGTACACTTGTTACAAAGTTCCCCCTGAAGCTTCGCATCATGTGTAATTTTATCATTGAAGGTCGAGTCAGTGGTGTGTGATATATAAGTTTTAAGATGGTCGACAAACGAGACGACCAGAGATGGGTTTTAAAACATAAAAAAATGCGATTGCTCAGCTCCCTTAACCCTTTAAGACCGGGAACGCATCCGTGTCATTTTTAAGATTTATTTGGCTATTCGAAAATAGCAGATCTACAAGCTCATAGCGCGGCACCCGGTGCCGCGCTATGAGCTTGTAGATCTGCTATTTTTGAATAGCCAAAGTGTAAAATAATCAGGGGTGCACATAAACTGGTGCTTGTAGATGCTATTTTAGAAAAGAAATCGTGAACATTTGTGCAAATCTTTGAATATGTATTTGTTTTTTAAAGCGAACATTTTTTAACTCTGTTACAACTTCTGGGAATCCCCTGGAACAACATATTTTGAGATGGAGGGTCTCCACGGCCAAAATACATATATCATTTTGGGTGGTCCTTGACATGAAAAAGTTTGGGAACCACTGATATTATAGCAACATGCGTTCAAAGATTTGCTTTAAAAAAAACATATATATTCAATGATTTGCACAGATTTTCGCGATTACAAAATAAATAAATAGCAGATCTACACGCTCATAGCGCGGCACTCGGTGCCGCGCTATGAGCTTGTATATCTGCTATTTTTTGAATAGCCAAAGAAATCTGAAAGTGACACACAGATGCGTTCCCGGGTCTTGATGGCTTACGGCATTTCTCATATCGAACGGACAGTCAAACCCTCACACCTTATTCACCATCTCTGGCTAAAAAGAAACACGTCCTGGGTGTTTCTCTATACCTCATTATTCACACTCTTAGTGGACACTTTACAATATGCACCTCCGTTAAGACGTTTCAGGAGCAAGTCAAACCTCCAGCCGACGTTGCCTGCCCCCTGGGCATATATATGCCGTTTGCCTCATCTCAATTTCTATAGCTGCAACCGGGGTGACTTAACAGGTAGTGCAAGATGGCTGGACATAGGCCAACCGTCCACATCCCGTTCCATGGAACGGGTTTTAATTCCAACCACATGCCGTACCGACTGGTTTCACTCATTCACACACCTTTAACCCATTGAGACCTGGAACGCACCTGTGTTTTTTTTTTTTTTTTGAGCAACAAAAAAAAAGCATTATTTTACACTTTGGCGATTCAAAAATAGCAGATATATACTTTTTTTTTTAAAGAATACTGTTGCGATTTGGAAGACATTTGTAGAATCGGCTTCAGGTCTTAATGGGTTAAAACTACAAGAGGCCAACTAATTAAAATAAGATCAGCTTGTGTAACTGTTGGTTTGGAATGGAAAAACACTGTTTAGTCTCAATATTGTTGTTTGTAGCTATGTCAGAAGTGCAATTGATGAATCAGGGTTTCACAATATAACAGTTGATGCAGTTACAGTTCACACACTCCCATACAGGTTCATGTGTGCACTTAGAAAAGACCTGCCCAAGGTAAAAGATCACCTCAGACTCTTCTCAAAGTGTTTTTTTTTGGACTTTGTAGTATCAAATGCATTAGAATTCTGATGAGCAGCGTGCTACAGTTTTTCCACTCTGTATTTGACAGTCAAAACACAAATTGTCAGATGAAATACACGAGCTTATAGCGTGGAATCAGCAACACCTTCCCTTGTGGTCCTTGCTGTGTTCCAGTGTATTTAAGTACTGATAAAGGTACTACCACCCGTACTGCTATTGTCTGTGGATGCACACATCCGTAGATGGGGATAGTCGTTAAGTCATTTGACTACAGAAGCCGTAGTACAAATGCTTGTCTGAATTGTGTGGTTCTCAACGCTGATCCCCTGGAAGCATAGCCTCTCTATCCTACGTTCTACCTGGCATGCTTATGTCGCCTCTTTCATGGGCAACAATTGTCCAAAAAAAAAATATATACTGTACTATTCAAAGTACAGTATTTAGGGGCTGCAGCCAGACGATCGGCGATCTCCGCCTACTGGTGACATCTAAATTAATCGAATGGGCCAAAACTGGGTGGATACATACAATTCTGACATTAAAAAAAAGAAAGAAAAAACAGCATTGTAAATGTAAAGACAATAAGGCTGTCCTTGATATTGGGACGGTACGTAGGTTTGTTACCCATGTTCTAGGCCTTGCATTAAATTTAGGTTTCCCCAGACGTGAGACTAATGGGGCTCAAGTTGTTCGTTGCGTTTACTCTATAGTAATGGGAGGTCCCTGATTACCAGTGTTGAGAACCATTGTTTTAGCAGATGATGCACAGTTGACCCATTAAGACCTGAGGACGATTATTTTCTAAATCCTAACAGTTTTTTCGAGAAAAAAAATCTTAAAATAATTTTTTTCTAGACTTTTTCAAAAATAGCAGATCTACAAGCTCGTAAATCTGCTATTTTTGAATAGCCAAAGAAATCTAAAAATGACACGGATGCGTTCCAGGTCTTAAGGGGTTAAAGCACCAGGACATGTTTTAGTTTTTTTTGCTTTTGTGTTCAAGCCACAGCTCTTGCCGTTAACACTGATCTCACTGCGGTGAAAGGATTACTTTATGATAAATAGAGGGATGTTGATTGTAGATGGTTTGAAAAATATTGAGGATGATTCTTTTGCTTTTTGGAATAAAATATTTAAAAAAGAGTTGGTGCATTGTCCTTGTCTGCAGTATATTACTCTAAATTGCATTTGTGTGTAGTTTTAATGTATGTGTGCTTTGCTTTGCTTTTCTTTTTTAACCAATCCTAACTACATTTCAATGACATGGTCCGACTTTTAATTTGGTAAATAACGTGGATACTACACTTACCAACTTAGTACTACTGACCGAGTACACAAGAACTGGGTGTCTTGTGTTAGAACCAGGCATTTTAGGGGCAAGGCCACTTGGCCTTTGGTGTTAAATGCCAGGGCAGGAAGGCCATCAAATAAAACAAGATTTTAGCCCATTGAAGGAATTGAATTTAAGGGTTAAAGATGATTGATTTTGAATTTAATATGTAGACTATCTGCAGTTAAATAAATAAATTATGGTATATGCTCAGCCCTGCACCAATCACAGTCACTGGATTGGTTTAAAGATGGGGAGTCGGGGGAGAATTCAGAATCTCAACAAGACACTGGTGTCTACATGACAAGAAAGAGACACTGGTGTCTACATAAGAGACACTGGTGTCTACATGACAAGAAAGAGACACTGGTGTCTACATGACAAGAAAGAGACACCTACATGACAAGAAAGAGACACTGGTGTCTACATATTGACAAGAAAGAGAAGTAGCGCTTCTTTGCCAGCAGATGGCACTCTTGTCCCATTGATGATGAAAGTTCAGTTCAAACGTTACAATTCATGTGGAGTCACAAGATTCTTTCTGCTTTTACAACTCCAAACGTTACACCCCAAACAAAGTCCGACAGCAAAAATTTAATATATTGTGTGTATTGTCCAATGTCCATACGTAAAAAACATTTATGCAAGCCCAGGCAGAATAAGTTGAATTGAAGTGTGTGAGATGACTGATTTCTCTGTAAGAAATGTGTTGAGGCTCTTCAGCACTGACCAAAATGGTAGCCTGGTTTAAACTGCAGGTAATAGCCTTCTTTTGGAAACACAGACATCATGACCTACTTTATGAACACACACACACACACACACACACACACACACACACACACACACACACACACACACACACACACACACACACACACACACACACACACACACACACACACACACACACACACACACACACACACACACACACACACACACACACACACACACACACACAGCTGGTGTTACTATACTTGTGAGGACATCAAGTTCTTACGTAGTTACAGTAAATCATGCATAACTCTAAACCCAACCCCTAAAATGTAACCTCTAAATGTCTAGTCTTAACCCTAATCCCAACCTGAATCTTAATTGTAAATAATAATAATAAGAATTGTAAGCCCACATTTGTTTAAACTATACAACAAACCATTTCTCCAGGGAAATTGTCCCCACATAGTCTATTTCTCAAATTTCACTTAGTAACTAAGTACATTTACCCAAGTACTGTACTTAAGTACACTTTTGAGGAATTTTTACTTTACTGGAGTATTTCCCATTTTCATACTTTTACTTCTACTCCACTAGAGGCAAATATTGTACTTTTACTCCACTACAATTACACTACAAAAACTTTAGTTACTAGTTACTTTGCAGATGTAAATTATGACATTATAAAACACACATTAACCACTTCAGCCCTATTTCGTACATAGGCTATTTGAAAATAGCAGATCTACAAGCTCACAACGCGCGTTGTGAGCTTGTAGATCTGCCATTTTCAAACATTTTAGTACTTTTACTTTTGGTACTTTAAGTACATTTTGATGCCAATACGTTTGTGCTTTTACTCAAGTAACATTTTGAACACAGGCCTTTTACTTGCAACAGAGTACTTCTTCTTACATCGTGGTATTGATACTTTTACTTAAGTAAAAAAAAAGAAATTCCACCACTGGAGATGACCAACTTAAAAATGTTGTATTCAAGGTGAGTTTTGGAACTTCTGGCCGTTATGGCTCCACAAAATGTCTCCAACTAGGCATGTGGGGGCGGGGGAGGGGGGGGGGGTAAAGGTGAGGCGTATATACAGCAAAAGGAAGGGGACTCGCTTGAAACATGCTACGGCCGGGGAAAGAAATATTTATTTGGACAGCGTCTGATTTCACGGAGGCCCAAGCGAGGGGAGTGGAGTCTGGGGGCGAGGAAAAGAGAAGAGGGAAAGAGAGAGAGAGAGAGAGAGAGAGAGAGAGAGAGAGTGGGGGGTGGGGGGAGTGGGGGTCAGTGACCATTGACCAGTGACAGGATAAAGGAAACGGAGCGGTGAAGGTAGAGGCGGAACGGCCAGGGGGGGGGGGGAGAGAGAGAGAGAGAGAGAGAGAGAGAGAGAGAGGAGAGAGAGAGAGAGAGAGAGAGAGAGAGAGAGAGAGAGAGGAGAGAGAGAGAGAGGAGAGAGAGAGAGATGGGGAGGAGAGGAAAGCAATAAGGGAGAGAGAGGGGAAGAGAATGAGAGAGACAGAGGAGAGAGAGAGAGAGAGAGAGAGAGAGAGAGAGAGAGAGAGAGAGGGGTCAGGGCAGTAAACAGACCCCCAGTCAGTCCCAAGGTGCCTGGGCCCTGGGTTAAGCCTGGGCCTGGAGGAGCTCACATTTCCAAGGCTGGGATACTCACAGTGGCAAAAACATTACCAGATGTGGGCCAGCCAGGAGAGAGAGAGAGAGAGAGAGAGGAGAGAGAGAGAGAGAGAGAGAGAGAGAGAGAGAGAGAGAGAGAGAGAGAGAGAGAGAGAGAGAGAGAGAGAGAGAGAGAGCAAGGACAGAGAGAGAGAGAGAGAGAGAGAGAGAGAGAGAGAGAGAGAGAGAGAGAGAGAGAGAGGGAGAGGGAGAGGGAGAGAGAGAGAGAGGCAGAGAGAGAGGCAGAGGGGGAAGGGACTGGAACTCTCTCTGTGTGTGTGTGTGTGTGTGTGTGTGTGTGGTGTGTGTGTGTGTGTGTGTGGTGTTAGTGTGTGTGTGTGTGTGTGTGTGTGTGGTGTGTGTGTGTGTGTGTGTGTGTGTGTGTGTGTGTGTGTGAGAGAGAGTGTGAGAGAGAGAGATTTTCAGACAGAAAGAAATGTAGGCTAAAATCTCAGGGCAGAGATTTGTAGATAGACGTGTGCTGGGGGAACACCACCACCACTCCATTTTTACGCTGTGTTCCAACGCGTGTTCCACACACACACACACACACGCACACACGCACACACACAACAAAACTGAGATAACAACACGACCTACAACATTAGCGGGCTAACATCCCCTCCTCCCCCCTGGTCTTACAAAACGATAGCATCTGACAGCGAATAACAGGCTTTCAATTGCCCTGACATTTTTACTGATTGAGTTATGCAGACTGCAGGCTAGCGGCCTACTAACTTGTTTGTGGCAGAGTGTGGAGCCTGGAGGGCTCATAGCACAGCAAAATCTTCAGCTAGTGTTCATTTAACTATCAGGGGTTAATTGTGTGTAGTGTAGTCAGTCACTGCTGTACACACAGGAAACTAAACCCAACCTGCCACAGTTGCTTTAAGACAGTACGGTGGAAAAAGTACTCACATCTTTTTTACTTTAGTAAAAGTATCAATACTGTGATGTTGAAATGCTCTGCTAGCCCACTAAGTAAAAGTCTGGAATTCAAAGTTTACGTGAGTGAAAGTACAAAAGTGTTGGTATCAAAATGTACTTAAAGTACCAAAAGTAAAAGTAGTCATTGTGCAGAATGTCAACAAACTTTTGAAAATAGCAGATCTACAAGCTCACAATGCGTCGCATCGCGACGCATTGTGAGCTTGCAATATTTGCCTCTGAGATGTAGTGGAGTAGAAGTAAAAGTATTGAAAATGGGAAATACTCCAGTAAAGTAAAAAGAAATCCTCAAAAGTGCACTTAACTACAGTACTTGAGTAAATGTACTTAAGTTACTTTACACCACTGTATTAAGATTAGTAGATCTTTGAGAATACATTTTGCCCCAAACACAGGATCTGATGCAACAAGACCCATCTATTGTGCTATATAGAAGAACCTCCACGTTTTGGTGGGTATAGGAATCAGACTCTCGCGAGCCTGCTGCCTTATATTAACCAGGCTGCTTGGCCCCGTCGCTTGTGTTTATTTCTCTAATGTTGGATACAAGATCGACTTTGTTGCCGTATAGTAGACTACTGTCCAAAGCTTTTTCAGTGACTTTTTTTTACCACGTATGCCAACCCGAGGATTATGAGTTTAGATCTTTTCTAGCTTAACCTTTACCTGCGTCTAGAATAGCAGACTGCAACCTCACTTAGGATATCGTTCAGTTGTAAGTACACCAAACCCCAGTCAAGCGCTGCAGTGCTTTTAACCCATTAAGACCTGAGGCCGCCTCTAAACATTTTCAAAATCCTAAAAAAAAAATCTGAAAAAAATATTTTAAAAATATTTTTCACGATTTTTCAAAAATAGCAGATCTACAAGCTCGTAGCGCGGCACTCGGTGCCGCGCTATGAGCTTGTATATCTGCTATTTTTGAATAGCCTAAAGAAATCTAAAAGTGACACAGATGCGTCCCAGGTATTAATGGGTTAAAGCTCGTGGTTTGTGTGAATTTCCCACCCCGCCAGCTGCATACCAGAAACAGTGGCTCAAAATGCGATTAGCGTTGCAAATCTCGTTGAAGAGTGCCAGTTGTACAAGGCTATAGCGCTCACTAGGCCACAAACGCCAAAGGCCCTAACAGCCAGGTCAACACAGTAAGCAGACAGCTGTGTGGACCCACCTGTGTCTCTGTGAAAAGCTAGACAAAGGGACAAAATGTGTGAGATGAATCCTGGAAAAGGCCAGATGGCTTCCTCTTCCGTTTTGCTCTGAGAAAGTCTGGGAAGAAGAAACACATAGGCCTATTATTCTTTATCCTCCTCGGGGTCATCATAATTCCTTGTCCCCCCCCCCCCCAACACTCCACTATTACGCCCACGTAATCATTCTAATCTAGGGACACGTGAATATTTGTTACATCTTATTATTCTTGGGGCGTAGCAGCCTCAACACGTTCGCAAATGTGTTAAAGGGATAGTTCACCCAAATCTTTTTTTATTATCGATTAGTCACCCCATGGAGACTTTGAATTCATGGATATTTTTTTTGGTTTTTGTCGCATTCCTATAAAGCCAATAATTTGAAGACCAGCGGACCTTCAAATTATTAGGAGACACAAAGGAGACTCTCTGTGTCTCCTACCGGAACCGCTGCCGGTCATCAAATTATTGGCTTAGCGATGCGACAAAAACTAAAAAATATCCATGAATTCAAGTCTCCATGGGGTGACTAATCGATAGGAAAATAAAGTCATTTTGGGGGTGAACTATCCCTTTAAGGCAGAACTGTACTCTCACTGTTGCACTAAATCTAAGTCCATCTAAAGTTTAGAGTCGATGGACTTACTAACTAGAAGGTTGCATGTTACAGTTTAGACCAGGGGTCTTCAACAGGGGGTTCCGGGACCCCTTGGGGGTCCTCAGAGTTACTACAGGGGGGTCGCCAAATCTTTGTGTGATAGGAACCTTTTTTGTTATTTTTTCACATTACCCACTTGAACCCTAGCATCCCTATTCTGAGGAGAACTTTAGCCAAAAATCGGCTATTTGTAGTGTAGGTATGGTGTAGTGTAGGGGGAAAAAGGCAGATTATGTACAAGTTTTCTAAGTATTGAGGGTTTAAGTGGCTAACTGTTTGAAAATACACATTAACGTCCAGCACCGATGACAGTGCTGTCAAACGAGACTACGAAGCTATCTATGAAATCAATGAAAAGGTTTAATCTGCAACATAATGTTATACATATACAATATGTATTGAGGGGGTCCCTGCTTCATCTCGCTCTCTCAGCTAAGGGGTCCTTTTGACCTGAAAAAAACGTGGAAGACCCCTGAACTAGAAGGTTGCATGTTACAGTTTAGACAGTGGTGTAAAGTAACTTTACTCAAGTACTGTACTTAAGTACAATTTTGAGGTATTTTTTACTTCACTGGAGTATTTCCAATGTTCAGTACTTTTACATCTACTCCACTACATCTCAGAGGCTAATATTGTACTCTTACTCCACTACAATTATTTGAAAACTTTAGTTACTAGTTATTTTGTAGATTTTGATTATAATTACAAAACATACATTAACCACTTCAACCCTATACATTTCGGCCATTTGAAAATAGCCGATCTACAAGCTCACAATGCGTCGCGATGCGACGCATTGTGAGCTTGTAGATCTGCTATTTTCAAAAGATTTTTATACATTTGAAAACTTGTGAAATGGGACATTCTGCATAATGAGTACTTTCTATTTTTGTTACTTTACGTACATTTTGATACCAATACTTTTGAACTTTTACTCAGGTAAATTTTGACTTCCGGGACATTTACTTGTAACCGAGCATTTCTACATTGCAGCATTGATACTTCTACTTAAGTAAAACATCTGAGTACTTCTTCCACCACATGGTTGCATGTCAACGGTATAGATTTACAACGGCGGCATGGGGCATGGCTATAGTACCAGGAATGTCTCTCTTGACCCACTTGTTGTGGGAAAAGCTGCGGGGACTTGACTGTAAAGCAAAAAGGGATCCGTGTTTTTCAGCCATTGGTAGCATGACACAGATTAGCACGGGGTCGGTCCCTATAGGTAATAATGTCCCACCACACTTCCTCTCAATGACGCCTTCTGTCTCTGTGGTCTAGACAGGTTTAAATGAATTAATGGATGCCACTTGAACAAACATGGGCCTTGTGTCCTCTTAAGCCCATGCGGTGGTTAGCTGTCGTTTCAAACACCCCCATCTATACTGTTGGCGTTATGGTGCCGTTTTAACCCATTCAAACCGGGAAACGCATCTGTGTAACCACTTTAAACCGTTATTCTATACTTCTGCTATTCAAAAATAGCAGATCTACAAGCTCATAGCGTGGCACTAAAATCGTGAAAATTTGTGGAAAATCTTTGAATATATATATATTTTTAAAGCAAACATTTTTAACTCAAATCTTTGCTTCTGGGGGGGTCCCTGGAACAACACGTTGTTTTTTGAGATGGTGGTCCGCGGGCCAAATACGTATAATTTTGGGGAGGTCCTTGACGTGAAAAAGATCGAGAACCACTGACATAGAAACATAGGTTTTTCAGAAAACTGTTAGGATTTAGAGGATTTTGTTTTAGAATCGGCTTCAAGTCTTAATGGGTTAATATTGACTTATTTAGGACTTTACTCCAATGTGCTCCCATTTCATAAATGCACATTTCTTCGTGTTCAATACGATGCAAGCTGATAGCGGCCGGGGCAATAGAATTTTAAGTAGGCCATCTCTCTCAATAGCTGAAGCTTGTTTTACTGTATCGCATATCACAATATGTGGAACGACACAGTGTAGAGTTGCATTCAATGAGTGCTAGGCAGGATATGTGGATTTAACAACATTTTCATCGTGTTTCTCATATTTATGATTTTGAGCAACTACTGTAATTAAGACATACATACTGAAAAGATAAATATATATATATTTTAAAGTGGCCAAATTATTTCCTACACTCCTTCAGACCTGACACTTTCTAGAGCGACCCATTAATAGGAAAAAAAAAAGATTAAAAAAGGTTTTAACAAAGAAATCACAACTTTTCATCAATTGAAAACAATTCCAACATTTTTCCAAAAGTATTTCATAAATAAAATCTTAAAAATAACAATTAATTTATGGAACAATTTCCATAAATACATTTTTGAAAAGTTTAAGAAGTAGTGAAAATAGCAGATCTACACGCTCACAAAGCGGTGCCAAGTGAGCTTGTAGATCTGCTATTTCCACTATAGTTTGGGTCCCGGTCAAACGTCTTAATCTCTCATTTGGGTCTTGATGTAAAAGGTTTGGGGAACCACTGTTCTAGAGAGCATTGGTTCTCAAAGTGGGGTCCGGGGACCCCCAGGGGTCCTTGGGAGGGTACCAGGGGGTCCCCAGAAAAATTCGTTAATAAAGCGTCACAATCATTTTAACCCCTTTATCCATATTTTATACTTTGGCTATTCAAAAATAGCAGATCTACAAGTGCTATGAGCTATGAGCTTGGGGGGGTGGTCCCTGGAGGAACATATTTTGAGATGGGGGTCCAAATGCATATCATTTTGGGGGCTCCTTGACGTTGAAAAAGTTTTGGGGTGGAACCACTGTTCTATCTAGAGCAGTAAGTCACACTTCTCCAGCTGTGTGCTCGTATAAGAGACGCAGAGAGAGGGGGGTTTGGCTTGTTCCTCTCAAACTTCTAGCAGGGCCCAGAACAAAGGGAAAGTAGAGAGAGGGCTGGGGCTGGGGCTGGGGCTGGGGGTGGGGGTGCACCCGAGAGAAAGAAGGGATCAGATTTCACGAGGAAAAGAGGGATAAGCTTGCCTTGAGGGCATTCTGGTAATTCCTCTTTGCTCAGAGACGCTCAGGGGCAGCAGGAGCCAGTCAGTCAGTCGCCCACTGGTTCTTCTCCTCCACCTTCCTGCAATAAAAACCACTGGTCATTTTGTCAGTGTAAATATATGTTATCAGTCCCTTGTTTTTAACTACTTAAAACCCTGTGTGTATATATACTGCATTGATCGGAGTCCCCCCCAGGGGGGTCTACTCTGCACTAGGTATGCTCCTTTTTTTCCTCAACGACACAAGTCTTTTTTTGGGTCGAAAATAGCTCATCTTACAAGTTCACTCACAGACAGACAAGAGTCACACCAGATGCAAATGTTAACGTTAGGGTACCTCTTATCTCCATATTTGAACCTTTTCGTAGATTAAAACCCATTTAAGACCTGGAGAAGCATCTGTGTCATTTTCAGATTTGAGCAAAAAAAAAAAGCATTATTTTACACATTTGGCTATTCAAAAATAGCAGATCTACAAGCTCATAGCGCGGCACAGAGTGCCGCGCTATGAGCTTGTAGATCTGCTATTTTTTGAGAAATCGTGAAAATGATGTGCAAATCCTTGAATACATATTGTTTTAAAGCAAACATTAACTCAAATCTTTGCTTCTGGGGGGTCCCTGGAACAAAACATTTTGAGATGGGGGTCGGCGGGCAAATACGTATCATTTTGGGGGGTCCTTGACATGAAAAAGTTTGAGAACCACTGACATAGAAACATACGTTTTTTTTCGGAATACTGTTGGGATTTTAGAAGACATTCGTAGAATCGGCTTCAGGTCTCAATGGGTTAACGCCCTACTTGATCACACTACAGCATCACAAAAAAAAGCACCGAAAGCTCGAAACGCAGCATGAAGCGATGCGTTGTGAGCTTGTCGATCTGCTACATTTGAATTTGAATCCTGAAATGTAACCGTTTTGGACATAATATGAGGTTTCCACCCGACAGAAACCATGTGACACAATGCAATGCTTACAATGCAGAACTTCCAACTAAGAACCTCAGCTCACCAATAACCAGTGGTGTAAAGTAACTAAGTACATTTACTCAAGTACTGTACTTAAGTACAATTTTGAGGTACTTCTACTTTAGTGGAGTATTTCCAATTTTTCTACTCCACTACATCTCGGAGGCAAATATTGTACCTTTACTCCACTACAATTATTTGAAAACTTTTGGTTACTAGTTACTTTGCAGATATAAATGATTACATTATAAAACATACATTAACCACTTTAGCCCTATTTTAAACCTAGGCTATTTGAAAATACCCGATCTACAAGCTCACATCGCGACGCGTTTTGAGCTTGTAGATCTGCTTTTTTCAAACATTTTTGTACTTTTACTTTTGGTACTTTAAGTACATTTTGATACCAATACTTTTGTACTTTTACTCGAGCACATTTTGAATTCCGGACTTTTACTTGTAACAGAGTACTTCTACATTGCAGTATTGATACTTTTACTTAAGTAAAACATTTGAGTACTTTTTCCACCACTGCCAATAACACTCAAGAAAAGGTACATTTTTAAAAACGGTAACATTTTTATTTTGTAAAACTGTACAGGGTACAAGCTGTGTAGCATTGGGGGGGGGGGGCAAAAACAATCACTTGGAACAAGTAAAAAAAAAAAAAATCTTATAAATACATAAGTTCTTTTCAAAAGGGTGGATATTTACAAAATGCATGACCTACAAAATGAGGCAGCTTTGCTGATTTTTCTTTCCAAAAAAAAGTTCTACACAAAGGCGCGACCCCGAGCGAGTTTTTCCTCAGCCCAGTTTCAGTTGACGTGCACACGTGATTGTTTCGGGACGAGTGCCAAAAGTCAGTCTATGCTACATGAAAACTCATCAGCAACAACATGGCAAACAGACAATCGTGACGATAAAGGAAAAAAAGGACACTTATTTACTAAACATTTCATACCAAAATGCCTGAAGACATGGAAAATGAGGGACGTGAAATGGCACTGATGCAAGTTTCATTCCACAGTATCTCACATTCCCTGTAGCCCTGATTTATACTCTGTTGCGCATCAATGTCTCGCACCAAAAACAGCTGATTTACAAGCTCACAATGTCTCACAGCGTGCCGCTTTGTGAGCTTGTAGATGTGCAATTTTTGGTGTGAGACACCAGGGCGCAACTTAAGTACAAATATGGCACATCTCTCTCGCTCTTCAACAAGACAAAAGTGTGAAAGAATGAAGATTAAAAACAAGATTGCTGGGGCTTGGGGTGGACAAAGCAAGGGCAGACAGTGTCATTGTGTGACTGAAAAGTTATAAAATATAAAAATAAGTCTTTTGGGGTACATGGCACATTGTGGTCCTCCAGGGTTCATTATTCATGTTTCAAAAGGACCTGAAAGAAGTGTTCAGAGGAGCCACATGCCAGATTTACATCCGCCATCCTGTTAAGGCGAACAAAAGGCCCAGTCAAAAAGGTTCATTCGAGAGCCAGAAGGAGGCGCTTTGCGGACTAACGTCCAGCTACGTATTTAAGAGAATGTTCAGGCATTAGTCCACCTCACATACAGTTCTCCTTGGCCCAAAGCCCTTCATCTGCTGCTCAACCCCACCCAGCTGTGTGTCAGAGAACTACACAGCCTTACTAGTCCAGTGTTTCTCAAACAGTGGGCCCGGGACCCCGAAGGATGCCGTTGAGATGTCCTGACAGGGGCCATGAAACATAGAACCACCTTAATAAGAGGATTATTGTGTAGCTAATACGTGGGCTTCTTGACTTCAAAAACATAACAAAACAACAGGTCCTTGTGTGTTGAGCAGCGGAGAACCCAAACGGGCCTCTACACCGTCGTCTCGCCTTGGTTGCCGCTGCTTAGCCGCTTGTAGAAGCGGCGCCACGACTGCAGCGTTTTCCCCGACCAGATCCAGAATCCCGAGGTGATGCCCACGATCATGGTCATCAGGTACTTGATCATGAACACCGTGAAGTCGGGCGAGGCGGGCGCAAAGTCGCCCGCCGGGCACGGCACGGCGAAGCGCTTGCACGTCTGCATGTGCCACGTGCGCTCCCACTGCGCCCGGAAGGCTTGCTCGTAGAAGTGACAGGCGATGACGATGGTGGCGGGCACCGTGTACAGGACGCTGAACACGCCGATGCGCACCATCAGCTTCTCCAGCTTCTCCGTCTTGGTGCCGTCGTGCTTCATGATGGTGCGGATGCGGAACAGCGACACAAAGCCCGCCAGCAGGAAGGAGGTGCCGATGAAGAGGTAGACGAAGAGCGGCGCCAGCACGAAGCCGCGCAGGGCGTCCACGTCGTAGATGCCCACGTAGCACACGCCGGTCAGGAGGTCGCCGTCCACCTGGCCCATGGCCAGGATGGTGATGGTCTTCACCGCCGGCACCGCCCACGCCGCCAGGTGGAAGTACTGGGAGTTGGCCTCGATGGCCTCGTGGCCCCACTTCATCCCCGCCGACAGGAACCACGTGAGCGACAGGATCACCCACCAGATGGAGCTGGCCATGCCGAAGAAGTACAGGATCATGAAGAGGATGGTGCAGCCCTCCTTCTTGGTGCCCTGCGCCACCGTCTTGTACCCGTCGTCCTTGAACTTGTCGATGCACACCACCTTGTCCTCCAGGAGGAACCCGGCCACGTACGCCACCGCCACCATGAAGTAGCAGCCGGAGAGGAAGATGATGGGCCTCTCCGGGTAGCGGAAACGCCTCATGTCCACCAGGTAGGTGAGCACCGTGAAAAGGGTGCTCACGCAGCACAGGATGGACCAGATCCCGACCCACAGCTTGCCGAACTTCAGCTCCTCCTCGCGGAAATACATGAGCCCGTTGGGCTTGGTGGTCTCGCAGGGAGCCCCGCAGTCCTTCACCCCCAGGAACTGGTAGTTGAGGTACGTCGGCACCTGGAGCTGCAGCGGGCAGGAGAAGGGCTGGGCGGGGCGGCCGATGAACGGTGGCAGCGTCATGTCGGGCAGGCTCGGCGGCGGGTGCGAGGTCGGCGCGTCCGTGTCGGACGTGTTCTGGCCCACGCAGATCTCCAGCCCGCCGTGCACGGGGAAGTTCTCGCAGCGCAGCCGCTCGGGCCACTGGAAGCCGAACTTGTTCATGAGCGCCTCGCAGCCCTGCCTCGCCCGCTCGCACAGCGAGCGGCACGGCGGGATGGCGTTCTCCAGCACCGTGCACACCGGCGCGTACATGGCGCACAGGAAGAACTTGAGGTCCGTGGAGCACTGCACTTTAACCAGCGGGTAGAACTGGTGCACCTCCAGGCCGGCGTCCTCCTGGTTGGTGTGGCCCAGCAGGTTGGGCATGATGGTCTGGTTGTAGGCGATGTCCGTGCACAGCGGGATGGAGATGGGCTGGCAGAAGCCGTGCTCCGGGATCGAGATGCCCTTCTCGCTGTTGTACTGAGCCGCACCCGGCCGGACGAGGAGGAGGAGCACGGCCGCCGCCAGACACACGCACAGCCAGGTTCTCCGTGACCACACCGCCATGATAGATATATCTGTATGCTGGCTGCCCCCTCTGTTTGCTCAGGAGGGGGGGGAGGAAAGTATAGTTTACCTAAAGACTCTCAAGAGTCTCGGTCCGTCGGTCCGAAAGCGTGAAACCCGTTTCCCCGTCGAACGGGAATCAAAGTTTTTTAAAAACAAAATGTAAATGGAGGAAAAATAAAACTTATAGTCCAGTTGGTTCCTCGGTTTTGCGGCACTTGTGAAGAAAACACGGTTCAAACAGCCTTCTTTTTCTTCTTCAACACACACGGCTGCTGCTGCTGCATTCCTTATTATTCCATGGCACTTTTCTTCAACTCTCCCAAGGAAGGAAAATGGTGGATTTGTCCCGTTTTTAATTCATACTCCACCCTTTAATGAGTAAAAAGAAAGAGGAAAAAAAGCGATAAACGTCGAGTCGTAAAAAAAAGAAAAGAAAAATATATTATATATATTTTTTAAATGAATAAAAAAAAAAGATCCGGGATTTGACCTTCTTTCTCGTCTTCCAGTATGCGTGTGAATTAAGAGTCCTCTTTAGACTAAAAATCACATGAAAACCAAACTCCACATGACTTTTCTCCCCCGTGTCCTCTCTTCTCCTTTTCTTTCCTATCCCGCAAAAGCCACAAAAACGTCGGAATTCCACGCGTCTAACACGCAAAAAAAAGCGAAGGTTTTTCTTCCTTCCTCCGCCGGAATATACTGTAGTTTTTAATGAGCTCCGCGGCGGTATAACTTAAGTCACGTAAGTTCTTATTGTTTCTTCGGTGATGATGAGAGCAGCAATGAGGCTCCTCATCAGAATGACTCCACACACTCCGTCGGCTCGAGCCGCCGCACGGTTTCCAGGCGCCCGCCCCCAGTACAGCTCGAGCTCAGCGTTGCCAGGTTAGTGAGAGAAATAAGCAAGTCAATTCATTGAATTGAGAGAAATAACTAAAGCAACCAGGTCTAGGGAAACAAGCCCATAAAGAAGCGAATCCTTCCTTCGCCATTAAAAACAGAAATTCATTCATCTATCAAATAGTTTCAGATGGGATGGGGGGTGGGGGTCTACGGACAAATACATATTAATTTGGGGGTCCTTGACATGAAAATGTTTGAGAACCACTGGTTTACACAACACCAGGAAACAAGCCCAAATAAGCAACTACACTTTAGAAACAAGCCCAAGTAAACAAGTACACTTTAGAAACAAGCCCAAATAATCAACTACACCTTAGAAAAAAGACCCAAATAAACAACTACACTTTAGAAACAAGCCCAAAAAACCACAGAAAAATAAGCCCAAAGTCGGTTATAATAAGCGGAAAACATGGCAACCCTGCCCCCAGCTCGAGCTTCTCTCTATTCACTAACGTTGACTTCACCGCTACGGGGGGAGCCTTGAAACCGAACCCCACCATCCCTCCTCGTCCAATCGCGCGCTTTGTTTTCTCACGGAGGTTGTCGCCGATTGGCCGGAGGGGGGGATAAAATGGGCGGGGCGGGCGGTGCCGTTGCAGAATTTAATCCGTATGCCTCGGCTCGCGCTACCTTCAAAGTAACTTTCAATTAAATGTTACTTACTGCGGCCAGTGGTGGGAAAAGTACTCACATTTTTTATTTAAGTAAAAGTATCAATATTGCAATGTAGAACTACTCTTGTTACAAGTAAAAGTCCGGTATTCAAAATTTACTTGACTATAAGTTCAAAAGTATAGGTAATTTGGTATCAAACTGTACTTAAAGTACCAAAAGTAGAAAGTACTCATTATGCAGAATGTCCCATGTCACAAGTTTTCAAATGTATAAAAATCTTTTGAAAATAGCCGATCTACAAGCTCACAATGCGCATTGAGAGCTTGTAGATCGGCTATTTTCAAATGGACAAAATGTATTTAGGGCTGAAGTGGTTAATGTATGTTTTGTAATAATCTAAATCTACAAGGTAACTAGCCTGGTGGAGTATAATATTTGCCTCTGAGATGGAGTAGAAGTAAAGTGCAGAAATGTGGAAATACTCCAGTAAAGTAAAAAATACTTCAAAATTGCACTTAAGTACAGTACTTGAGTACATAGTTACTTTACACCACTGGTAATGTGACTGTAACCACGCAAATACTTAGAACTAATACTGGATGGAACCGCACAGGCTATGTGTGCGGAACAGATCATGATTAACATTAAAAGGACAGTATATTCAGCATTTTCTTTTTTCTTCTGTAGGCTACTCAATCTTTATATACTCAAACATATAATTAAATATGTGCGTGTGTGTGTGTGTGTGTGTGTGTGTGTGTGTGTGTGTGTGTGTGTGTGTGTGTGTGTGTGTGTGTGTGCGCGTGCGTGCGTGCGTGCGTGCGTGCGTGTGTGTATATTGTCTGTTATAGATAAAGACCAGCTTCGACCAGGGTTCGAGCTGGCACAATGGGAACCTCATAGTCCCTTAAACGAGGTAATTTATGCACGGCGTGCTACTGTTAGTCAAGGAGATTGTGCAAAGTTAAGACCATACGCCAGCCCCTATGACAAACCGCGACAATAATGGCCATATTTATGACACTGTGTGTGGAACCGAGAATGTGGGGCCTGCTGCTGCTGCTGCTCTCTCTGGTAAATCGCGGTGGTATGTAGAGAGTTCTGTGGGCTGAGCCAAGAACTCCATCTTACAAATGGCTTGAAGCTCCTCAGCTGTTGGCATGTGTACTTTAGAGAGACAGTCTTGTGCGTGTGTGTGTGTGTGTGTGTGTGTGTGTGTGTGTGTGTGTGTGTGTGTGTGTGTGTGTGTGTCTGTGTGCGTGCGTGCTCGTGTGTTTAGAGAGAGAAATAGTCTGCATATGTATGTATATTTCTGTAAGAGAGATAAGTATGTGTATACTGTAGCCTACGAGTGACAGAGTACGTATATGTGTATATCTGAAGAGGGAGAGAGAAGGGAGGGAGGGAGGGAGGGAGGGAGAGTTTCTTTCACCTCCCCCCCAACTCCCCACTGACCAGATTTTAACCCCTCTCTCCCTTCCCCTCCCCCCTCATCCCCCTTGCCTACAATACCACAAGTCACTTTTATTCTACATTGCTGAGGCAGGCAGACAGGCAGGCACAGAGGAAGCCATGCCGTAACACTTGCCTTATCATTAAAGATGTGTTTTTTTTAAGAGAGGTATCCAGCGGTTACGTCTATACCAAAGGAAGGCCAGCAAAGATAAGCTTATCTTGTGTGTTGTTTTGATTTCTTATAACCTAATTACCTTTTCAGGGCCATTTGTTGGGCATATCTTGGAGATAAGTATGTATAGGGGGGTCGTCACGTTTTAATAAATGTATTCCAGGTTTTTTTTAAGACTGTGGCTGGAGAACATCACGTGGAGTTGAACTCACACAGCACTCCCAACATTGGTGTATAAAGTATTGGTTCTCAAAGTGTTCTCTAACCTTTTATACTTTGGCTATTCAAAAATAGCAGATATACAAGCTCATAGCGCGGCACCGAGTGCCGCGCTATGAGCTTGTAGATCTGCAAAAATAAATAAATATCGTGAACATTTGTACACACATTTGTAACTCAAATCTTTGCTTCTGGGGGTCCCTGGAACAAAATATTTTGAGATGGGGGTCCGCGGCCAACTACACATCATTTTGGGGGTCCTTGACATGAAGAAGTTTGAGAACCACTACTCGGAAGCGATACTTTAGTAAGTAAAGTAAGTAAAGATATGTTTCTTGAAAGTTACTCTGGCAAAAGTTGAAGTCAGCCATTAGAAAAATCACTTGAGTCAAAGTGTTAAAGTTGCTCACATGAAATGTAAGTAAGTACGTAATGTGAGCTACTTGAAAGCTGTAATCTGCGAGTTTTATGTCATACCCGGGATTCTAACTCTGGTCTCCTGTCCCCGTGTGGGAGACCAAACCTCCACCCGTCTTCCAAGAGGCAATCCCTGCGATATTGCACTTAGAGATGTACCAAAACTACCAATACCATTTTTTAAAATTCCCGATAACTGACACCGATACCCATAACTTGCGTATTGGGCATTACAGAGTACCTATATCCGATACCAGCGTGTAATATATGTAAGTGAGGAAGCCAAGCTTCTTGAGCTGCAATGTCAACCCAGGCCATCGTAAGAGATCCAGAGAAAACATCCCTGATCCCTGGTGCATTTGCACAGTTGTGCCCTACTCGGGGTCCTGACCCCACATGTTGAGAACCACTGCCCTAAACACACCAGGGATTTTGCAGAATCACTAGTGATTTAGCAAAATCACACTAGCCTGTGAGTTGTTTTTGCAGAACCACTACAGTGATTTCTTTTTTCGAAATGGCTGATTTCTCACATTCACTGTAACATATTTTAAGAGACATATTTTGAAAGCACACAACAATGGAGAGAAGTGACCACGAAAGCAAGGATCTATTTACAATTTTCAATACTTTTACTTCTACTCCGCTACATCTCAGAGGCAAATATTGTACTTTTTTACTCCACTACAATTATTTGAAAACGTTAATTACTAGTTAATTTGTAGATTTTGAGTATCATTACAAAACATACATTACCCACTTCAGACTTCAGCCCTATATACATTTCGGTTCGGCTATTTTCAAATGAAAACCGAAAACTTCGGAAATTGGACATTTTCTGTACTTTCTACTTAGATTTTAGTATATGTTGATGCCGAATACATTTGTACTTTCACTCGAGTAAATTTAGAATTCCGGACTTTTACTTGTAACAGAGTGTTTCAACATTGCAGTATTGATACTTTTTCTTAAGTAAGAAAGAAAGAAAAAGGGAGTACTTTTTCCACCACTGATCTTTTGCCCTGGGCATGGTGTCGTGTTTATGTTTGCAGACAGAGACTGAAGATTAGGCTTTGCAAATGGTATCAGCTGTGGTCTTTCTTTCTTGTGGGAGACATGCCTGCCACCCTCGACTTGTCTTGACGAGAGAGCGGCAGTTGTTCTCGCGTGAATACGCACAGGGGCCACAGGCTGAATGAGACGGACAATTATCTTATGGTTCCGTTTTGTTGCAAACGAACAAGGTGTCTCATGTTAATGTTTTGTGGAGTAAAAGTAAAAGTAGGGAGTAGGACGAAGGTTCTACGTCCTCCTGGTGGGGGCTCCTCACTGGCAGGTGAGTCAGTAGGATACGACATCAGTGACAACGCAGAAACGTGTGTGGGGAGGAATTAATTGGCATAACAACTAAATTGGGGAGAAAAAAGGGGTGAAAAATTAGAAGGGACAATGCACTGTTTTAAAAAAAAAATTAGAATGGACAATGCACTGACAATGCACTGTTTCCCAAACAGCTCACAACGCGTCGCTTCGCGCCGCGTTGTGAGCTGTTAGGGAAACAGTGCATTTACACCTCTGCATTTCAAAGCGGTGCTACAGTATTACCATGTTCTATCCATTAGAATACCCGGCCGATTGGACAGATGAAGCAGAATATTCATAGACAACAAAAAAAATAAAACTCACATTCCGTCATGGTGTCACTCAGCGAAAAACACGGCGCGATTATTGCCCTGAAAAATATTTGTTATTTTCCGTCACGTGATGGAATGTGAGTTATGCTTTAACCCCTTAAGACCGGGAACGCATCTGTCATTTTAGACTTCTTTGGCCATTAAAAAAATGGTAGATCTGCTATTTTTGAAAAAAGAATAATAGTGAAAATGTGTGCAAATCTTATATAAGATATATATATATATATAATATACATTTTTATCTCAAATCTTTTCTTCTGGGGGTCCAAATATTTTGAGATGGGGGTTCCGCGGACAAATACATATTAATTTGTGGGGTCCTTGACATGAAAAAAGTTTGAGAACCACTTATATTATTGCAACATAATATATATATATATTTTTAACTGTTAGGATTTAGAAGACACTTGTAGAATCCCCAGAAGCAAAGATTTGAGTTACAAAAAATTATACATAATCAAAAATTTGCTAATTTTTAAACTATTTTTTAATAGCCCAAATAAATCTAAAAATGACATGACGCAGTGTGGGTGTGTGGGGGGGGGGGCTGCAGTCAGAGAGGAACGGGGGCCTTGATGTTGTTTCCCCCCCTGGGTGTGCATCTTTGACCATTCTCCCCCACCCTCTGCATGCTTCCCAACCGCAGACACCTAGAGAAAATGGTATCATTCCCACCGAAACCCCGCTGCCAGCCGTGCCACCCACCCACGACCAAGTCGCTTGAGAGAGCAGAGAAACACAGACCCCGAGGTTTGCAAATACAAGCTATATGTATTTATAACAACCCCTCCCCCCCCCCCCCCCCCCCAACCCCCCGGGTCCTGCATACATACAGGCCCCCATATGGGAATGCTTTGGATTATAGGGGGTGCTGGAAGCAGGCTGTAAATGAGCTCGCAGAATGCGTGCGTGTGTGCGTGTGTGTGTGTGTGTGTGTGTGTGTGTGTGTGTGTGTGTGTGTGTGTGTGTGTGTGTGTGTGTGTGTGTGTGTGTGTGTGTGTGTGTGTGTGTGTGTGCGCGTGTGTGGGAGAAAGAGGAAGAGAGTGTGTGAGGGAGAGGGTGTTTGAAATTAAAGTAGTTTCTGAATGATTCACTGAAATTCTAAATGCACACGCACGCACGTGCGCACACGCACGCACGTGCGCACACACACACACACACCCACCCACCCACCCACCCACCCACCCACACACACACACACACACACACACACACACACACACACACACACACACACACACAAGCTGCCGACCTCATCAAAGACACCTCCCATCCACTTAGCGGCAACAACAACCGTTATATAGAGACTAAATTTGTCCCAGCAGCCATTATTAGACTGTATATGGCGGTGAGTTAAATCAGGACATTCTGACACTTCATCATTCATTTTTATTGACTTCCTTCCACAATCTTTCTGCAGCATTTGCTTGTGTTTTTTTTTTACATTTTATATGTACTTGTGTGTAGTGTAACTTGTGATGTTTGATTTGGTGCAGGTGTGTATTTATGCAAGCACAGGGCCCACCTGAATTTGCCCTTGAGGTATAATAAAAGTTCACACACACGCACACACACACACGCACACGCGCACACACACACACACACACACACACACACACACACACACACACACACACACACACACACACACACACACACACACACACACACACACACACACACACACACACACACACACACACACACACACACACACACACACACACACACACGCCCGGTGCCTTATCTAAAACGCTATGAAATCATTTGATATCGTTGTTCATTCTCATTTGATCTGGGGTTTATTATTTCAGTGCGTTCACACACCCTCTGTTCTCTGGAAATGACTTTTGTGGCCGTTGTTAAGATCACTTAAGAGATTAATTTGACGTGACCACACTGCACAAATATGTTTCTATTCAGTGGTGGAAAGTAACTAAGTACATTTACTCAAGTACTGTACTTAAGTACAATTTTTAGGTATTTGTACTTTACCTGAGTAAAGTCCAATATCCAATACTTTTACTTCTACTCCACTACAACAAATATTGTACTTTTACTCCACTACAATTATTTGAAAACTTTAGTTACTAGTTACTTTGTAGATTCTGATTATCATTACACAACATATATTAACCACTTCAGCCCTATATATATTTTGGCCATTTGAAAATAGCCGACACGCACGCACGCACGCACACACACACACACACACACACACACACACACACACACACACACACACACACACACACACACACACACACACACACACACACACACACACACACACACACACACACACACACACACACACACACACACACACACACACACACACACATTCACAATTATAGGATGCTGTGATACTGTTGCCTGTTGACGTCGAAGATACACAAATTGCATTCCCTTTCACGCACGCGCACACGCACACACAAACGCACCCACACACACGCGCGCGCACACGTGCACACGCACCCACACACACACACACACACACACTCAAAGGTTGTCTCACACATACCTCTGCATCTCTTACAGTAAGCTGTGTTTTCTGCTCATGGCGACAGTGTGCTATACTTCACACCGACACGGCAGCCACTGCAGGGTGTGTGTGTGTGTGTGTGTGTGTGTGTGTGTGTGTGTGTGTGTGTGTGTGTGTGTGTGTGTGTGTGTGTGTGTGTGTGTGTGTGTGTGTGTGTGTGTGTGTGTGTAGGCGACCTGCTCAGAAGAACCTGGCCTCCACTCCGCTTCGTCACTATACTAGCAGGGAGAGAGGAGGTTGGGAGAACAGAACCTCGCAGCAAAAGTATGTAGGCAGTTGTGGAAAAAGTACTCAAATAAGTGATATTTTTTGGTATTTTCTTAGTTTTTTGTTAAAAAGGTTAAAGTACTATATTCTGATAGTAATCATTGCTACAGAGCGTTTGTTCGGTCACAGGGGTCTCTCCAGCTCTTTAGTAAACAGAATATAGTCAATTTTCAAGTAGGTGACACATTTTAAGCCAATCAGGAGAGAGCATTGAAAATGCATTTTCTGTTTAATAAAGAGCTGGAGAGACATTGGGAGACTCCTTTTACTGAACAAACACTCTATAGCAATGAGTACTTATCAGAATATAGAGCTATTTAACACTTATTTTAACCAAAGTAAATCACTTACCCTAGCTTTAAGTAAAAGTATTGTAAGAGCCATTTGAGCCCTTTTGTTTCTAAATTGATGATGTCACCACAGGGCTTGGTCAAGGCCAAGGTTGCCAGGGTTACAGGGTATTTAACCCTGTCTGTAATGAAGGGCAGGTGTTGCTGATAGGAGGCAAACAGTTTTTTGACTGTGTTTAGGAGGGCTGTTGGTTTATCCACCCTATGTTTAACTGTTATGTTTAATTGTATTTATTATTTGTAGGCTGGAGTGATTGGCACAAAAGCTATAAGAATAAAAGCATTTATTTATGAACTTTACGTACGGTTTGGACTTCAGTCTTTTTCTCACACGTCAAAACAACCCTAGCTGTCGGCAACCAGTAGTGCCTAAAAGTATAGGACTTTAGACACTACAAGTATCAATACTGCAATATAGAAATAATCTGTTTACAAGTAAAAGACCAGAATTCAAAGTATTGGTATCAAAATGTACTTAAAGTACCAAAAGTAAAAGTACTCATCATTATGCAGAATTTCCCATTACCCAGTTTTCAAATGTATACAAATATTTAGAAAAATAGCAGATCTACAAGCTCACAATGCGTCGCATCGCGACGCATTGTGAGCTTGTAGATCGGCTATTTTCAAATGGCCGAAATGTATATAGGGCTTAAGTGGATAATGTATGTTTTTTGTAATAATCAAAATCTATAAAGGAACTAGTATCATATTCAAGGTATCATATTCATATGTATAAAATGTATCAGAAATCTTTTGAAAATAGCAGATCTACAAGCTCACAATGGGTCGCACCGCGACGTGTTGTGAGCTTGTAGATCGGCTATTTTCAAATAGCCAAAGTTTAAATAGGTTTTAATGTACAGTATGTTTTGTAATAATAATCAAAATCTACAAAGTAACTATTAACTAAAGTTTTCAAATAATTGTAGTGGAGTAAAAGTACAATATTTGCCTCTGAGATGTGGTGGAGTAGAAGTAAAAGTATGGGAAATTGGAAATACTCAAGTAAAGTACAAATAAGTACCTCAAAAGTGTACTTAAGTACAGTACTTGAGT
>NC_137626.1:13023473-13160973 GCF_963280865.1 Gymnoscopelus braueri
AGAGAGAGAGAGAGAGAGAGAGAGAGAGAGAGAGAGAGAGAGAGAGAGAGAGAGGGATCTGATGCAACCCACTGAAAGCAGAGTACATGGCGCTCACACATTGACACTTCTTCACACAGGACGTCAGTTGGTGTGTTCACAAGTGTGTGAATCTGCCCAGGGGACACACTCTCGACTCCATTAGCTTCTTCTCGCTCCGCCATCATCATCATCATCACACTCTGCTTGCTAGTATATACCGCCGGCGCCCACAGTTGCCCCAACGGCACCTGAAATTAGTGGTGGAAAAAGTACTATTTTGTTCTTACTTAAGTAAAAGTATCAATACTGCAATGTAGAAATACTCTGATACAGGTAAAAAGTCTGCAAATTCAAAATGTACTTGAGTAAAAGTACAAAAGTATTGGCATCAAAATGTACCAAAAAGGTGCCAAAAGGTAAAGGTACCAAAAAGGTGCCAAAAGGTAAAGTACTCATTATGCAGAATGTCCCATTTCAAGTTTTCAAATGTATAAATATCTTTTGAAAATAGCCGAAACTACTAACTAAAGTTTTCAAATAAATGTAGTGGAGTAAAAGTACAATATTTGGATCCAAGATGTAGTGGAGTAGAAGTAAAAGTATTTGGAAATTGGAAATACTTAAAGCACAAATGCTATTTTTGAAAAATCTTTGAAAATGTGAACACTTTAAACGCAAATCTTTTGCTTGTGGGGGTCCCTGGCACAACATATTTTCAGATGGGGGGGGGGGGGGGGGGCGCGGTCCGCGGCCAAATACATATCACGTCTTTGGGGTTCTGTGACACAAAAAATGTCTGAGAACCAGTGCTCTTTATAGGGTTCATTTGGTTAAGAGAGAGAGTATACGATCCGCCCCCCCCCCCCCCCCCTACACCCAACTCCACACCACACCATCAGATCTTCCAGGCTCAGTCTTGAAATAATGACACATAAAAAGGGTAGAGTGACACCCATGAGTGCCTCCACCCCCCCCCCCCCCCCCCCAACCCCACCACCCCACCCACTTGTTCATCGGACCGGCGAATCCAAACGCCCCTCCACCCTCCACCTCCTTCACCCCCCCCCCACTGAAAACAAAACACCCCCTTGGCTTGTGAAATACACCGTCTTCTCCCTTTCAGGGGGGGGGGGGGGGGGGGGGGCCTCCTCGGTCCGACCTTCTTTTTATTCTTCTTCCCTTCTTTCGCCTTTTTGAGATGCAAAGATTTTGCGAGAGAAATAAGCAAACCAGGTCTGTGAAAACAAGTGACCATACAGGCCACACGAGCACTGTAAACTGTAAAATCAGATGTTTGAAAAAAACATGATCTACAAGCTCACAACGCGTCGCAGAGCTTGTAGAGCTGCAATTTATTTATTGATTTTCTTAATCTTGAGGGGGGGAAAAAGTGCAAACGTGGAATGTTTTCGATTTTTTTTTTTAACGACACAAATCTGATACGGGGGTCCCTGGCACTAATTTCAGATGGGGGTCCGTGGACAAATACACATTAATTTGGGGGGGGGGGGGGGGGGTCCTTCACGTGAAAATGTTTGAGAAGCACTGGTTTAAACCAGGGACCCCCAGAAGCGGTCTTAATGGATTTAAAACGTCTTCAAAAAACGTGCCGCACAACAAAACGTCTACGTTTTGTAGATTGGCTATTTATAAAGTAGTATAAAGAAGCATAAAACAGGGCTTAAGTGGTTAATGCAGGGGTCTTCAACAGGGGGTCCGGGACCCCTAGGGGGTCCTCAGAGTTACTACAGGGGGTCCACCAAATCTTTGTGTGATATATTATTTTTTTCCTTAACTTGAACCCTAGCATCCCTATTCTGAAGAGAACTTTAGAATAGGGATGTATAGGTGTAGAGGGAAAAAAGAGCAGACCAAGTAAACAAAAAAAGTTTAATCTGAAATTCAATTTTATACAATATAGAGGGGGTCCCTGCTTCATCTGTCTCTCAACTAGGGGGTCCTTGGGCTGAAAACGTTGAAGACCCCTGGGTTAACGTATGTTTTGTTACACTAATCTAACTCTTCAAAGTAACTCTTGTAACTAAACCTGTCAAACAATTGCAGTGGAGTGAAAAAAAAAGTTCAATATTTGCCTCTGAGATATGGAGTTGAAGTTTAAGGTAAAAAACAAAAGAAAAAAAAAAACGTAGTACTCAAGTAAAGTAAAAAGTACCTCAAACCGTGTACTTATAAGTACAGTACTTGAGTAAAAATGCACTGTATGGATACCTTTCCAGCCCGCGGTTCTATAATAGCTCTCTCTCTCCGCGGAGCGGATTCCTGCACAGCGGAGGGCCGTGTTAAAGAGCAGATGATATTAACATCCCATTACCATCCCATTCATACGCATTAACATGACAAGCCGGGGGTCCCAGTGTGTGTGTGCGTGTGCGTGTGACGTGTGTGTGTGTGTGTGTGTGTGTGTGTGTGTGTGTGTGTGTGTGTGTGTGTGTGTGTGTGTGTGTGTGTGAGAGAGAGGGGGGGGGGGGGTGGGCTGGGGGCCACTGGGACGGTGGGAACAAAGACACTCCGCCCACAGGTCAGTCACGGAAGAAGGAGAGGAGGAGAAGGAGGAGGGGGGGTGGGGGGATTGAGGAGAGGGGATGAGAAGAAAAAGGACAGAAAGAGAGCGAGAGAGAGAGAGAGAGGGGGGAGAGGAGGGTGGGGGGGCGTAAAAGGAGAGTGGGCGCGAGGTCTAAAAAAAAAAGAAAAGGGGGGTGGCACTGGGGGGGGGGGACAAAAGAGAGAGAGGGGAGAATGGCGGACGATAGAGAAAGGTTGTTGGAGGGGGCGGACTTGAGAGAATGAGTTTTAACTGAAACTAGGTTGCTATGGGGGCGGGGGGCAGCTTGGCCCCTGAGACACTTTTAAGGGACAAACCGTGCAAGATAGGCTACTTTCTGATCCCTTGATGAAATGTGTGTGTGTGTGTGTGTGTGTGTGTGTGTGTGTGTGTGTGTGTGTGTGTGTGTGTGTGTGTGTGTGTGTGTGTGTGTGTGTGTGTGTGTGTACACTTGTGAGGGCCCAAACGTCTCCCACGAGTAGAGTAGAATTAGACCAGACAAATAGACCAGTGGTTCTCAAAACTTTTCATGTCAAGGACCCCCAAAATGGCTGCAGGCCCCCCCTCATCTCAAAATGGGACCCCCAGAAGCAAAGATTTGAGTAAAAAAAATTCTCTTTAAAAACATATATATTCAAAGATTTGCACACGTTTACACGATTTTTCAAAAATAGCAGATCTACAAGCTCATAGCGCGGCACGAAGTGACGCGCTATGAGCTTGTAGATCTGCTATTTTTTAATAGCCAAAGAATGAAATGCGGTTTATAATTTAGGAAAAGATACAAATTGGGGTTAAGAGTTAGGATCAGGCGTTTAAAAGGTAAGGTTTAGGAGTTAGGTTGGAGTTATGGCCAAAATATACATAGTTATGTGCAATTGTCATGCACTGAGAATAACCAATCTACAAGTTCACAATACGTTGCGCTGCGACGTGAGCTGGCAGATCTGCTATTTATATTGCCATATAAAATTGCCGTCCTGCGCAAATGTGGATGTCCTCACAAGGTATTGTAATACAAACATGTATGTGTATGTGTGTGTGCGCGTGTGCGTGTTTCTTTGAAAGAATTACAATTTCAAATCATCTCTCAACTGAGAGAGAACTCGTGCGCGCATGCGCGCGCGCGCACGCACGCGCGCGCACGCACGCACGCACACACACACACACACACACACACACACACACACACACACACACACACACACACACACACACACACACACACACACACACACACACACACACACACACACACACACACACACACACACACACACAGAGTGGTGGAAAAAGTGTTAAATTCTTTTACTCAAGTAAAAGTATCAATACTGCAATGTAGAAATACTCTGTTACAAGTAAATATACGGAATTCAAAATTTTGTAAAAGTACAAAAATATTGGTATCAAAATGTACTTAAAGTACCAAAAGTAGAAAGTACTCATCATGCAGAATGTCCCATTTCAAGTTTTCGAATGTATACAAATTGTCTATTTGAAAATAGCAGATCTACAAGCTCACAATGCGTCGCATCGCGACGCGCCGACGCATTGTGAGCTTGTAAATCGGCTATTTTAAAATGGACGAGATGTATATAGGGCTGAAGTGGGTAATATGTATGTACAAAAATCTACAAAGTAACTAGTAACTAAAGTTTTCAAATAATTGCAGCGGAGTAAAAGTACAATATTTGTCTCTGAGGTGTAGAGGAGTAGAAGTAAAAGTACCGAAAATTGGAAATACTCCAGTAAAGTAAAAACACCAGTACTTGAGTAAATGTACTTAGTTACTTTACACCACTGCACACCCTCCCACACCCCGATTTTTATTTTGACTTCCGCCGCTTCAGGTTTAGCTAACCTTAACTGTGCTAACCCGCGGCGCAGGCTCACGGCAAAAAGCAAGACGCCCCCCCCCAACAAAAAAAGAAAGGAAAAGAAAAGATGGAGGGTGCGGGAGGTGGGGGGTACAAGCCTCCTTTTTTGGAACAAAACCGCAAGTGTTTCCCCCCCAATTCATAAATATTTATCAGTCAACACCCTGTTCCCATTGAGGCGCTGCGCGGCTGCTAATTTTGCAGCCAGCTCAGCTCAGCCTCTTTGCTCCGTCTGTCTGTCTGTCCGTCTTTCTTTTTCTTTTTTGTTTCTTCTCTCCTCTCTCTCTCTCTCTCTCTCTCTCTTCTTTTTTGCCTTTTGATATATCCGTACCCGTGGGGGTCTCTCTCTTCCCCATGCCACTCCACCCCCACCCCACCACCCCAACCCGCACGCCACTCCAAAAACAACACAGTTTCCAAGACCTTGCATCATCATGATCATCTGACCTCCTGGGGGTCACCATAGGTCACTAGGGTCACGGGGAGGGGGGGGGGGGGCAGGGTCGTGGGTTTCATGCTGAGTAGCAGGGCCGGAGAGAGGGAAAGAAACTGATGTGTGTGTGTGTATTGGGGGGCGGGGGGGTCATTCTCTCTTCCATCAGGGGAAGTCCAAGAGATGCATCCTGGGTAAGATGGATCTTTCACGCTTCCTCTATATCAGCGGGGAGCACTGAGAGAGAGAGAGAGAGAGAGAGAGAGAGACAGAGACAGAGACAGAGACAGAGACAGAGACGGAGAGAGAGAGAGAGAGAGAGATGTGTTGCCTTTTTGACGTTTACAGGTTCTTTTTTTAAGAGTGACAGCAGGATTAACAATTTAAATCTGTGTAAGCTGGACATGAGTTGCTTCGATACTTCACACCCTTTTCCCTCTACACCAAATCTCTTTGCCAAAAATACAATTTTGGGGGCAAATGTTCCCCCCAGAATGGAGATGCTAGGGTCCAAGTGGTTAAGCTGCCGTGGCTGGATTACCAACATTTACAATGAACCAATAGAAAGAGACGGGGGGGGGGGGGGCATACCCCGTAACACACGGAGTACATGTGATCCTGGAATGATCATGAGATCCCATAAAAAGACAAACGCTGACATGAATAAGAATTTTTTTTTTTACGGCATAGCTCTGCAAAAGTCTAGCCGTCTATGAGGGTCTGTGTGTGTGTGTGTGTCTGTGTGTGTGTGTGTGTGTGTGTGTGTGTGTGTGTGTGTGTGTGTGTGTGTGTGTGTGTGTGTGTGTGTGTGTGTGTGTGTGTGTGTGTGTGTGTGTGTGTGTGTGTGTGTGTGTGTGTGTGTGTGTGTGTGTGTGTGCGCACAGTCAAGAGAGGAGGAGTGGAGGGAATCGGTGGTACCATTCAAGAACTGACGCACCCAGTGCTTCTTCCACCGCCGATTCATTCATACATTCAGTATCTCGTTCTGAGTCTGTGCCGAGTCAGAGCCTTTGAATGACAGTCACGGTCGTGGACTTTGGAAGCTATAGCAGACTTTGTCTGGGACTTGATTTTAAAACTCACATTTGCAACATTTAACTGAGGACACGAGCCACTTTGTTCTGGCAGGCTGTCCACATGGTCTGACAGAAAGAAAGACAGAAAGAAAGCCCACGCAGTGACAGCCAGGCCTGTGAGGCCGTTACTGGTTTTGGTCCCAGCAACAGCCAACAGTGTTCCTGTCCAAGTCTCTCTGAACGTAAGCTTAAAATTCTAAAATGAAAATATGGGATATGAATTACAGTGTTATAATGCCCTGTTCGTATCAACTAATTGTCCTGAATACCACGATTTAAACAAACAGGTCTGACACAAATTGCTTTACATTGTCGTTATGTTTTTAATAAACAAGACATAGGGGGGCCCTATCTTGCTGCAACTTATGCCTTATCCCTAATCTTCAGGGGGAAAAAACATACGTTGAAAAACATTTTAAAACTGTGAAAATAGCCGATCTACAAGCTCACAACGAGTACGTAGATTGGCTATTTTCACTATTTTAAAATGTTTTTCAAAGTATAAAGTAAAGTATAGGGTCCTGAGTCTAATAAATGGCTGCTTTAGTGGGGTGATGGTCTATGTGGCCAAATGAAAACGGCGATCTTTATAAATACTCCACCTATAAGTACAAAAGTGCGTCACAAGGACAATGATCTTTTTTTACGGCCAGAGGTTGGTTCTGTATAATCTGTGTCATGACATCTTGAGGCCTGGTTATACTTGCCGCTTCCGCCGAAGCTCATGAGAGTCTGTGGATCGCAGACTACGTAGGTAGTTCTGTTTATACTACAATGTGCAGGCCGCAATGCAGACGATCTGCAGACGCACACATCCACACATGAGTCTAGCACATGATGTACTCCGATACTTCTGCCTCCACACACACTTTCATCTCTTCCGACAATAAACACCAATTCATTTCCAAGAATTTAACCCATTAAGACCGGGAACGCATCTTGTGTCATTTTAAGATTTCTTGGGCTATTCAAAAATAGCAGATATACAAGCTCATAGCACGGCACTGAGTGCCGTGCTATGAGCTTGTAGATCTGCTATTTTAAATATATTTATATATATTTATATTTATATATAATATATTTAAAGCGAACAACTGTCAAATGTCTCAACAAATGTCTTCTAAATCCTAACAGTTAAAAAAAAATAAACGCATGTTGCTGTATCAGTGGTTCTCACGCTTTTTCATGTCAAGGACCACCCCTAATGATATGCATTTGGCCGCGGACCCCCATCTCAAAATATTTTGTTCCAGGGACCCCCAGAAGCGAAGATTTGAGTTAGAAATGTTGACTTTAAAAAATATATATTCAAAGATTTGCACAAATGTTCATGATAAAAAATACATTTAAAAAAAAAGCAGATCTACAAGCTCACGTGCCGCGTTATGAGCTTGTATATCTGCTATTTTTTAATAGCCAAAGTATAAAATAACGGTTAAAGTGGTTGCTTTCCTTGGTCTTAACGGGTTGAGCACACTTAAGGGTTGCCTTTATAGGCTTTCTTACTAACGAGTTAGAAAGATGTGGTTAGTGACGGATCTCCTCACACTTCCTCTCCTCAAACGGCCAGCCATGTTTTAGCACTTAGCGTACGTACTGACTGTATACCTTTCAACAGAACAGAACACGATAAACATGTTTGTAAGTAACGTGTAACTCAAAACGAGTGTTATTTCGACCCGCAAACCAGGACAATTTGGTAGTGACTGTTGAAAACTGGGAGTTTTTTGTGTTTTGTAGATATTTGTTTGACATAAAATAAAGCTTGAAACTAGCTGGGAAAATCCTGGCCAATTAAATCAGGACGTCTGGTCACCCCTGGACCTTTGTGAGCTGTGATTGGTCTAAAACCCCAGTGTCCGTATTACAATAGCAGATTGACAAGCTCATGTTGTGACGTGTTGTGAGCTCCTCCTCGCAGTGGTGGAAGAAGCACTCTGATGGTTTTTTTTTAAAACTTAACCGCTTTAAACATTTTTAAAAATCTTTTGAAATAATATACATATTTTTCTAAATATAGGAAACATAAAAAAGGGGATATTTACTCACGACCCATAAAAATGTGTCCGGCGACCCAAAGACGGGTCCCGAACGACAGTAAAATTCTCAATGTTAATTTATCCATTATTATTTCAAAGACCCCCATATAACTCTGAGAGTGTACAAATGGAACCAAATGGACCCGGAACGGGTCCATTTGGTTCCATTTGCACACTCTCAGAGTTACAGCCCTGCACGGGTCCATTTGGTTCCATTTGCACGCTCTCAGAGTTAAAGACCTGTGAGGGTCCATTTGGAACTCTGAGGGTCCCTTTCCTGGACCCCCCACTTTTTTGGGGGGGACCAACTGCTCGTTAAGTTAAACACTGAGTGTTTTACTGTGCATGAAACGCGGCCCATACCAGTAAAGCTTAGACTCGACCTCCTGGCTGGACGTCACCAAATGCCAGCAGGGGTTGAGAAGGGGGTTTGATTACCCCCCTGGGGGGGGGGTGGGGGGCGTTCCCCTGGGGTTAAAAATGTATTCAGTGGAGGTACCGTGAGGCGCTTGTTTGGGTGCAACTAGTGTCCACAAAGTGGTATTGGCACACGTTGGAATGCACACATGGGATGTAAAAACATGGGGATGGGTATATGGGACTGTGTGTGTGTGTGTGCGCGTGTGTGTGTGTGTGCGTGTGTGTGAGTGTAAATAAGTCCATGTTTATCCCCCTGTCTTGTAACTGACACACGCACGCACACGCACACACACACACACACACACACACACGCACACACGCACACGCACACACGCACACGCACACACACACACACACACACACACACACACAGACTGACTGATAACGTCAAGGTATTTATGACCCCACAAGACAATGAAATCCAACATCCAGTTCTCTCTCTCTCTCTCTCTCTCTGTCTCTCTCTCCCTCCCCCCTTGCCATTTGCTCTTGTTGCTCTTTCGCTTCTTTCTCTCGCTCTCATTTGGTCTCTTTCTCTCTCTCTCTCTCTCTCTCTCCTTCTCTCTGTTGCTCTCTTGGCGTCTCGTTCTATTTATGTGACTCTCTCCCTCTGTTTGCCCGCCCTGTCCCGCTGTCATCCCTTCTTTCCCATTATGATTATTATGCCTCCTCCTCCAAGCCAGGAAGTTCCCACTGACCCGTGGAGCAGTGTTGATTTTGACCGCAAATTTTGATTTAGTTTTAGTCGTAGTCTTTTGAATACAATTCTGTTTAGTTTTAGTCATATTTTAGTCATCTGAAATGTTTTACTTTTAGTCTAGTTTTAGTCGACTAAATATCATAAGATTTTAGTCGACTAAATCTACAGTTAATTTGGTCGACAAAAATTTGCCGGCTGTAATGCCATCGAAAGGGCTGATTTCTCAGCTCTACAAGCTCACAACGCGTCGCACTGCGACGCGTTGTGAGCTTGTAGATCTGCTATTTTCAAAGGGTTTTATACATTTGGAAACTTGCGAAGTGGGACATTCTGCATAATGAGTACTTTTACTTTTGGTACTTTAAGTATATTTTGATGCCAATACTTTTGTACTTTTACTCGAGTACATTTTGAATTACAGACCTTTACTTAGCTTATTTCTACATTGCAGTACTGATACTTTTACTTGAGTAAAAAAGCTGAGTACTTTTTCCACCACTGCAAGTGAGGGTAGAGAAGGAAAGGATACAGGTTATAGACAGGCAGTGGTGGAAAAAGTACTCAAATTCTTTACTTAAGTAAAAGTACCAATACTGCAATATAAAAATACTCTGTTACAAGTAAAAGTCCAGAATTAGAAATTTACTTGAGTAAAAGTACAAAATTATTGGCATCAAAATGTACTTAAAGTACCAAAAGTAAAAGTACTAAATTTGAAAATATTTGAAAATACTATTTGAAAATAGCCGATCTACAAGCTCACAACGCGTCGCGCAGGCGCGCGGGAAGTCCTTAATACCTAGGGGGGCTGTGCGTTCTGTGTTTTTCCCCACACAAAAAGGCAGAAAGACAGTGTAAACACCAGGTTGAAGTTCATCCATGACCGTAACAGACTGCTATGATCCATAAAATATATATATATTATAAAAAATAAAATAAAATAATTTTTTTTTCTTTTTTTTTTCTTCTTCCCATCACCAGGGGGGCTGCTCCCATCACCAGGGGGGCTGCAGCCCCCATAGCCCCCCCCTTCCCGCGCCACTGGCGTCGCGATGCGACGCGTTGTGAGCTTGTAGATCTGCTATTTTCAAATAGCCTAGGTTTAAAATAGGTTTAAAGTGGTTAATGTATGTTTCATTATATCATAATTTATATCTGAAAAGTAACCAGTAACTAAAGTTTTCAAGTAAATGTAGTGGAGTAAAAGTACAATATTTGCCTCTGAGATGTAGTGGAGTAGAAGTAAAAGTATTGGAAATTGGAAATACTCAAGTAAAGTACAAATACCTCAAAATTGTACTTAAGTACAGTACTTAAGTAAATGTACTTAGTTACTTTCCAGCTGTCGAACAGAAACCTCTCATCCCCATCTTTTAACTTTTTCAGTTTTTTTCCGCAAATTCCGAAGAATCCTGAAAAGTTACCGTTTTGGACGTATGAGGTTTCCACCCGACAGAGACGTAGGGGCTGGTAAACGAATATTCGATATTCGAATATTATTCGTATATTGGGAAAATATGTATATTCGAATATGAAAATTAATATTTGAAAGAAAAAAAATTGACAGGGACAATACAAAAAACAACGTTGTATCAAGTTATAAAAACAAACAAAATATATGTTTTATTGGATCCGAGCACTTGTTGTCCTTGTCAAATAAACATAAAAAAATATATATACATATCTTTTTTATAATAATAATAATATTCGAATATATTTGAATATCTGCCAATTTCATTAACTGCCAAAGACGTTTATAAACGTCTTTGGGCATTCAGCTATTGCCTGCCAAAGACGTTTAAAAACGTCATAAAAAAATAAAATAAAAATAAAAACTTTTTTCAAAAAAAAAAAAATTCTAAAAAGATTCTCTAATTATTTAGTATTGACACTCTTTCGATATTCCAAACGAATAAGGAGATAACAATTTCCAAAGATTTGCCGCTCCATCCACTTCAATGTTAAAATTCAAACGGACAAACAATTCACATTGTTTTTTGGTTTGAAACTACTGGTTTTGAGCTATTTTCAAACATCAAACAACACATGACAACAAGGTCATAATGACCTCGTTGACATTTGTGAAACCACACCTGAATCTCATCTGTGATTAGAAATTATCTGGGATCAATCATACTGGAGAAAAATATTCTGTGGCTATGCGAAAAGGTACCAAAATCGTTCAAAACCCTGGCAGAGGCTACAGACTTTTCTGAAAAACTCTGGCAGTCAATGTGTTAAGACCAATATTCGAATATCATTTCTGAGGAAAGTTACCAGCCCTACAGAGACGATACGATGGTAGATATGTTGCAATTCGAGAGCTTGTAGATTTGCTTTGAGCACTCAAAACTCACTCGAAATTTCAACCCATGTAATCTGTAATTTACCTGTAAATTTGAAGTCACATTTTGACGCAGGAAAAAAAAAATTACGCGACGTGACAGAAAAAAACACACGTGCAGATCACCAGTTGCACGACAAGAATTGTTTACTCTTTGTGACTTCAAAATGTCAATATACACGTTTATGAATATTGTATGCACGTGGCAATTTCAATGTACATGTGTGTGTACAGTACATACAGACATTTTTTTACGAGCGCTCTCGAATTTCGCAACATAATCTTACCTTCATATAGATGTCCTTTCCTTCTTTACATAACTCGTGTAGGGAGTGAGGAGCTTTAGAATGCAGCCAGTGGTGGAAAAAGTACTCTTTTTTTTTTTTTTACTTAAGTAAAAGTATCAACATTGCAATGTAGAAATACTCTGTTACAAGTAAAAGTCTGGAATTCAAAATTTACTTGAGTAAAAGTAAAAAAGTATTGGTATCAAAATGTACTTAAAGTACCAAAAGTAGAAAGTACTCATTATGCAGAATGTCCCATTTCACACGTTTTCAAATGCATAATATGCATAAAGGTCTTTTGAAAATAGCAGATCCACAAGCTCACAATGTGTCGCATCGCGACGCATTGTGAGCTTGAGATCGGCTATTTTCAAATGGCTGAAGTGGGTAATGCATGTTTTGTGATAATAATCAAAATCTACAAAGTAACTAGTAACTAACGTTTTTTAATAATTGTCATGGAGTAAAAGTGCAATATTTGCCTTTGAGACGTAGTGGAGTGGAAGTAAAAGTACTTTTGAGTTTTGTGAACCATCAGAAACAGGAGACTCTGAGCTCTCTAAGGTCAAATAAAATGCGCACGGTGTGCGCGTGACGTCATTAAAATACCGTCCTGCCAGTAAAAAAAACAACCATTACACCGCTGGTACGGGTCCATTTGGATCCCTGGTGGTAAGAATCAGTGGAGAAGAAATTGAATGGTGGTCAAAACGTGGGCTGAAAAACCTTGGCCAAATATAGAGTCATATACAGTGGTGGAAAGTAACTAAGTACATTTACTTAAGTACTGTACTTCGGTACAATTTTGAGGTATTTGTACTTTACTTGAGTATTTCCAATTTCCAATACTTTTACTTCTACTCCACTACATCTCAGAGGCAAATATTGTACTTTTACTCCACTACATTTACTTGAAAACTTTAGTTACTAGTTACTTTTCAGATATAAATTATGATATAATGAAACATACATTAACCACTTTAGCCCTATTTTATACCTAGGCTATTTGAAAATAGCAGATCTACAAGCTCACAACGCGTCGCATCGCGACGCGTTGTGAGCTTGTAGATCGGCTATTTTCAAATATTTAGTACTTTTACTTTTGGTACTTTAAGTACATTTTGATGCCAATAATTTTGTACTTTTACTCAAGTAAATTTCTAATTCTGGACTTTTACTTGTAACAGAGTATTTTTATATTGCAGTATTGGTACTTTTACTTAAGTAAAGAATTTGAGTACTTTTTCCACCACTGGTCATATACACCGCATACGTCATAGACAACGTCATAGAACCACATGAAGGCTGATAATAATATCCAACATGGATGCCAGGCCCCTTATTAAGACTCTAGTCTTATTTTTGTACCAAAAAAAAAAGGGAGATGGACGGACAAGCACTGACCGCACCCTGATGGTCTCTGGGTCCTCATAACATCAAGCAGCCTTGTCTTCTCTCCCTCTGGCTGTGACCCGGGGATGAACCGCCCCCCTCCCCACCCCTCTCTCCTCCACCCACCCCCCCCCTCCCTCAGGCGCGTGTTGCCAAAACACAGCCCGCTAAAGAAGAAGAAGAAGGTGGGGGAGGGGGGGGGGGGGATTGGGGGGTCAGGGCGCTGCCATTGGCCCCGCTCGGGAGCTGACTAAATAACACTGGTGGGAGAAAAAGTACTCAAATGTTTTACTTAAGTCAAAGTATCAACACTGCCATGTAGAAGTACTCTGTTGCAAAAAAGTCCGGGATTAAACATTTACTTGAGTAAAAGTACAAAGGTATTGGTATCAAAATGTACTTAATGTACCAAAAGTAAAAGTACTACAATGTTGGAAAATAGCAGATCTACGAGCTCACTCAATGCGTCGCGATGTGACGCGTCGTGAGCTTGCAGATCGGCTATTTTCAAATAGCCTAGGTATAAAGTAGGGCTGAAGTGGTTAATGTATGTTTTATTTCAAATAATTGTAGTGGAGTAAAAAGTACAATATTTGCCTCTGAGATGTAGTGGAGTAGAAGTAAAAGTATAGACAATTGGAAATACTCCAGTAAAGGAAATATACCTCTTAAAAAAAGTACAGTACTTGAGTAAATGTACTTAGTTACTTTACACCACTGGGGGGGGGGGGGGGGGGGGTAGGACGCTGCGATTGGCCCCGCTTGGGAGCCGACTAAATAATAAGACTCATGAGAAGACGGGGGTCACACTGGCCATGTCGAGAGAGGAAAGGAGGATGAGGGAGGGAGGGAGAGAGAGAGAGAGAGAGAGAGAGAGAGAGAGAGGGGTTGGAGAGGAAGGAGAGAGGAGGAAGGAAGAGAGGAGGGAGGGCGAGCGAGACAGGGTCGTAAGGAGGGAGAGAAAGAGAAAGAGGGATAGAGAGAAGGGTGGTGGTGGGGGGGACGGGAACGGGGGGACAGCGGTTTCCTTCCTGCGGGGGAAGTCTTTGCGTTGGACGGTTGTTGCAACGTCCCCAGATCATGGCGTCTCTCTCTCTCTCTCTCTCTACACAGTCACGGTCTGATTTATACTTATAGTTTGCAACCGGGAAACAGACGATCTACAAGCTCTACGACGACGTCGTAAAAGCTTGTGGATCGGAACGACGCGCAACGCAAGTGTATAAAATCAAACGTCAAATCCCTCTGTTAAATTGAACTCCGAGAGAGTTCATAATGAATCCCACAGTTGGACCCTCTGTGTGTGTGTGTGTGTGTGTGTGTGTGTGTGTGTGTGTGTGTGTGTGTGTGTGTGTGTGTGTGTGTGTGTGTGTGTGTGTGTGTGTTCATGAGCTTCTTAGTTTGCCCCCCCCCCCCCCCCACTCGGGCCCGGCTGTGGCATGCTGGGTAATCTGCTACCCCCCCCCGCCCCCCGACACCTGGAAGCCTCCATGCCTGGTCAGTCCAATCCCCCCGACACAAAGACCCCAGACCGCTTCAGCCCACACGGCCCCACAGCACTAAGTTAACCCACTGAGACTGGGAACATTTTCAGATTTATTTGGCTATTAAAAAAGATAGCAGATATACAAGCTCATAGCACGGCACCGAGTGCCGCGCTATGAGCTTGTAGATCTGCTTTTTTTTTTTTTTTATTTGTGGAAAATGTGTGCAAATATTTGAATATATATATATATATTTTTTAAGCAATTTTTTTTAACTCAAATCTATGCTTCTTGGGGGGTCCCTGGAACAACATATTTTGAGATGAGGGTCCGCGGCCAAATACATATAATTTTGGGGGTCCTTGACATGAAAAGGTTTTGAGCACCACTGATATTATAGCAACATAGGTTTTAAAAAAAAAACTGTTAGAGATTTAGAAGACATTTGTAAAATCCCCAGAAGCAAATACTTGAGTTCAAAAACATATATATACATTCAAAGATTTGCACAAAGTTTCACGCTTGTTCAAAAATAGCAGATCTGCAAGCTCATAGCACTCGTTGCCGCGCTATGAGCTTGCATTATCTGCTATTTTTGAATAGCCTAAAGAAATCTAAAAATGACACAGATGCGTTCCCGGTCTTAATGGGTTAATGGTGTGAGTGTAAATCCCATTACAGGACGGGGCAAAAACAGGGGGGCCTCTTGGCCAGACATGCTGGCCGGCTATACACTCAACCCGCCCCCCCCCTCCCACCCCAAAAAAAGAAAAGAAAAGAAAAGAGAAAAAAAAGGTTCTCCATGGAACTGAAAATGGTTGTACAACAAACTGGTTGTATCGAATATGGCCCTGAAAAAGTTTTCAATACATTACTTACTTTCTACTTTCCGAAGTTAAGTTTGACTTAAACCTCTCGGGGAGGTTATCGTACAAGCAACTGGCTTTTTGTCCTCTTCGGCTGGCTGCCCTGTACCCTCTTATAGTGAAGCTGTACGGTCAAGTCTTATGTATCCCAAAGATTTGACAGGGATGAAAGAGGACATGCTTTTCAGTCGGCAGCTGTACACATTATTATTATTAGACATGGCGGGGCTACTCGGGAACCATGCAAGTCGGGAATGCATGCATGGCCCCACCCGGGTTACGCAATACCAGTCGCTCGGATCGGGCGGTTCTAGACAACCGGATCTCCATATATTTATACCTGTATATGGGCATATGGGTCAGATTGTTGGTTCTGGACAGTGTTGCCAGATTATGTGAGAGAAACAAGCAACCAGGTCTAGGAAAACCAGCCCAAAAGAAGCGACTATGGGCCACATGAGCACTTTAACATATACATCAGCTATTTGAAAAATAGCAGATCTACAAGCTCACTGTTGTGAGCTTGTAGATCGTCTATTTTCAAAAAAAAATCTTGCGGGGAAATTATAATAAGCAGATCTGGCAACCCTGGTTCTGGACAACCGGATCTCCATATACGTACACCTATATATGGGCATATGGGTCAGATCGGCAGACACTGCCTATGCGACGACGCGACGCCAGGACCTTTGGGTGTCTTCGGGCGACGCACACGCCAAGTTTGAAGTCGATCGGTCGCGCTATTTCGCGCATTTATAGTAGGATGTTTTTTTTTTCTATTTGCATTTCTGTTTATTTGGGTATAGCGTCAGTGAGACGACAAAACAACCGAGTGACATGGAGGACATTTTGTCAACGGCCTATGCACCCTGGAAGTGCAAAGGGCTTACCCATTAAGACCTGGAACACATCTGTGTCACTTTAGATTTCTTTGGCTGTTCAAAAATAGCAGATCTACAAGCTCATAGCGCGGCACCGAGTGCCGCGCTATGAGCTTGTAGATCTTCTATTTTTGAAAAATCTAGAACATTTTTATTTTTATTTTTTCAAAAAACTTTAGGATTTAGAAAACATTTTTAAGAATCGCCTCAGGTCTTAATGGGTTCAGTCAAGTAAGTCAAGTCAGTGACACAGAGCTATAGGGAAGGCGGATAGAGAGCAGGGGAGTGACACAAAACAACAACCGAAGTCGAAACTGGGAGAAGCACTGGAGAAGGCATTTTGCGCCCATGTGGTATGCGCCCTAACCATCCGGCTATCGGGTCACCCCGTCCCCCCCGTCCCCCCGTCCCCCTGTACACATTCTTAAAGGTCAGATTCTTCAGCAACGTCACTCCTCTATAAGTTGCCCCCCCGTCAGCCGGGGGGGGGGGGGGGGGGTGGGGTCGAGTGCCTTGCTTTAGGACACTACAACGGGAGTCGGTGGATTTTGGCCCGCATTCTTTTTGGGGGTGGGGGGGGGGGGGGGGATTTCAAACAGGCGACTTTGTGGTGACCACAAGCCCACAGGCACCGCTAATCCTGTTGGGCCACAACTTTCCCTTTTCCGTCAACATGTCCTCGTTGTGCCAGTAAACTACAAACCGACACTAAATAAAGCAGAATGCACACAATGGACCCGTTGGGTTATTTTCAGCACTGTGTGTGTCGTCCATCTTGTGGTTCCGTCTAGTGCACTCCCGGAGTTACAGACCGCTAAAGGTCTATTTGGTTCCTAACTATCAATCATTTCATCAACCTGGAAACCCACCCGCAAGGACCCCTGGGGGTCCCCAGACCGGACCCCACTCTGAGAACCACTGGAATACACCACGTCAATGACAATATTCTATTCCGTCCCTTTCCATTCTATGACGGATTGAGTGACGCTCCTTTGCGTTTTTAATTTAACCACTTTAACCCATTAAGACCGGGAACCCATGTCATTTTAGATTTCTTTGGCTATTCAAAGATAGCAGATATACAAGCTCATAGCGCGACACCGAGTGCCGCGCTACGAGCTTGTAGATATGCAATTTTTTTTTTAAACCTTTTGAAAAAAAATAATTAGCAGAACATGGTGCGACGCATCGTGAAAATGTCGAAAGTTTTACCGTTTTCGTTGAAGATAGGGACGCCAGGTTGAAACGTGGTGAACGAGTGCTTGTAAGTAGAGCTATACGCGCGCGTTAGAAGCGACAGCCGACGCTAACCGTTCTCCCAAACCGTCGTTGTTAGCTGACTATATCCCCCTGTAAACAGGGCAGTTTAAAGTGGCGTTTGTGGCTCGTATCTCGTGTGCCTGTTTTCGTAGCTCGGTTGAATACAGTAGCGTGCTTGTTAGCCGGCGCGGTTCACCATGTTTTGTGATTTACAGCTTTGTTTGGCTTCCCTGACCCCAACACAGTCACCACGGGACCCATCCCTGCTGCTCGCACTCCTCAAGTCAACTTGTTGGTTTAATGGCAGTGACACACACACACACACACACACACACACACACACACACACACACACACACACACACACACACACACACACACACACACACACACACACACACACACACACACACACACACACACACACACACACACACACACACCTGAGGTCTCTTTTTTTTTTTACTATGTTTGGACTACCCCCGGATTTCGAGTGGCAACATGGAGTTCCTGTGGAGGGGTCAACGAGAGGTGACTGGCGCGCGCACGCGCGCGCGCGCGCGCGCGTGTGTGTGTGTGTGTGTGTGTGTGTGTGTGTGTCTGTCTGCATCCGTGTATATCTATGCATGTCTTTTTGTGTACAGGACCTCCAGAAGCAAAGATTTGAGTTAAAAATGTTCGCTTTAAAAAATACATTATATTCATAGATTTACAAAGATGTTCATGATTTTTCAATAACAGCAGATCTACAAGCTCATAGGGTGGCACTTTGTGCCTCGCTATGAGCTTGTATATATCTGCTGCTTTTGAATAGCCAAAGTATAAAATAATGGTTTAAAGTGATTGAGTGATGCTTTTTTTGTGTATACGTTTGTGTGTACAGTATACACATACAACCTACAACAGTACAGCACGTATGTGTGTGTGTGCGTGCGCGCGTTCGTTCGTGCATGCGCGCGCGCGCGCGATCGCGCATGCGCGCGTTGTGTGGGCGTATGTCATGTGTTTGTGTCATGTTTGGGATGTGCTTTAGCTGTGATGGACCGAGCTCTAGGATGCTTGTTATGTTTACAGACTCACCTACCAAGGGGGTGTGACTGCCCCTCCCCCCCCCCCCTTCCATCTGCTCACACACATAACTACTATTAACCCATTAAGACCTGAGGCGATTCTTAAAAATGTTTTCTAAATCCTAACAGTTTTTGGAAAAAAAATCAAAGAAAAATGTTTTCACGATTTTTCTAAAATAGCAGATCTACAAGCTCATGGCGCGGCACTCGGTGCCGCGCTATGAGCTTGTATATCTGCTATTTTTGAATAGCCAAAGAAATCTAAAGTGACACAGATGCGTTCCAGGTATTAATGGTTAATATATCGTTGTTGTCGGGCAGAAACCGCCCGTCTCCATATTCTTAACTGTTTGTGTTTTTTTTCGTAAATGAACGCCCCCCTACTCGATGACACCACAGCGTCACACAAAAGCATCAAAAGTAGCAGATCCGCAAGCAAAACGTGGGGCGCGAAGCGACACGTTTTGCGCTTGTAGATCTGCTACTTTAGCCGTTTTTGAATTTGAATCCTAGTTTTTGGACGTATGAGGTTTCCACCCGACAGAGACGATACACTGTTAGGCCTCATGTTTTGCCTTTATTTGTGTCTCTCTCGCTCTCAGGTGAGTGTGCATTCTTCTCTCTCTCTCTCTCTCTCTCTCCCTCTCTCTCTCTCTCAGCAGTGTGTGAGTGTCTCTCTGTCACACAGGGGTGCCTCAGTGTTCTGATTAGACTCACGCTGGGAGCGATCAGCCCTCGCTGAAGGTTTACCCCTGTTCACGCTGTTACCCCCCCCCCCCCGCCCCACACACACACACACACACACACACACACACACACACACACACACACAGTAACTGCAGAGACTCGTGCTCACACGTGCACAGACTCACACAGAGAAGGACACACGCACGCACACACACACACACACACACACACACACACACACACACACACACACACACACACACACACACACACACACACACACACACACACACACACACACACACACACACACACACGCACACGCACACGCACACACACACACACGCGATAAGTACAAAAATAAACACGTGCAATTGAGGAAAGTGCACTGGAATATCTGGAGTATTCATTATCGTACTTTTACTCCACTACAATGATTTGAAAACTTTAGTTACTAGATACTTTGTAGATTTATATTATTATTACAAAACACACATTAACCACTTATATACCAGCCCTATATACATTTCGTCCATTTGAAAATATCAGATCTACAATGCGTCGCATCGTGAATGTCATTGCTTGTAAGCGATGACATTCGCGATGCGACGCATTGTAGATCTGCTATTTTCAAAGGATTTGTATACATTTGAAAACTTGAAATGGGACATTCTGCATAATGAGTACGTTTACTTTTGGTTACCTTAAATGCATTTTGATGCCAACACTTTTGTACTTTTATTCTAAGTACATTTTGAATTCCGGAGTTTTACTCGTAACAGAGAATATTTCTACATCGTTTTACTTAAAGGACAACTTTAGTTTTTTACATCCAAGGTTTATGTTTTAGATTGTAATTAAAGTAAATAAAATATGAGTGTTAAAATGTTTAAATGTACTGCTTTCTATAGTTTTAGCAATTTTCAGGATCTTTTTACAGTGGGCGGGGGCATTCTGTCCGGTGGCTAAATATGTCTTGTTTTTACACAATAACCCGGTGTTTTCTTTATAATTATTTACAGTAGCTCTTCTAGCCCCCAATAACTCAAATCTGGCCATCAAAGACCACAGGACCTTTTTTATTGTGTAAAAAAGGCATATTTAGCCACCGGACAGAATGCCCCCGCCCACTGTAAAAAATATCGCAAAAATTGCCAAAACTGTAGAAAGCAGTAAATGAAAAAAAAAATAACACTCATCTTTTATTTACTTTAATTACAAGCTAAAATATAAACCTTGGTTGTAAAAAACTAAAGTTGTCCTTTAAGTAAAAGCATGTGGAGATGGTGGAATAGTTCTCTGGCTATACGCGAGACTACTCTCTCGGGTACAAACTCACACATCTACAATACAACTTTTTGCCCTGGCAACAACTCCAATGTGTCACAGTCACCCCACAGCAGACGCAATAGTAACACACTGGTGTCAGTGTTGTGCGGCCTGGCTGAGCTGTGATGATGTCACACTCTGTCCCACTATGGGGAAAGCAGCAGGACAATTCAATTAACACTGATTAGATTGGGGCCCTGAATCAAATCCACATGAGGAAGTCCACTTTAACCCATTAAGACCGGGAACGCATCTGTGTGTCATTTCAAGATTTCTTTGGCTATTCAAAAATAGCAGATATACAAGCTCATAGCGCGGCACCGAGTGCCGCGCTATGAGCTTGTAGATCTGCTATTTTTTGGGGGGAAATCGTGAAAAATGTGTGCTTTTAATGTATTTTTAAAGCGAACATTTGTAACTAAAATCTTTGCTTCTGGGGGATTCTACAAATGTCTTCTAAAAACAAACAGTTTTTTGAAAAAACATATTTGCTATAATATCAGTGGTTCCCAAAAATGATATAGCCGTGGGCCCCCCCATCTCAAAATATTTTGTTCCAGGGACCCCCCCAGAAGTTGTAACAGAGTCAAAAATGTTCGCTTTAAAAAAATATATATTCAAAGATTTGAGATTTGAAAAGACACATTTTCACGAAAAAGAAAAAAAAAATAGCAGATCTACATGCTCATAGCGTGGCATTCGGTGCCGCGCTATGAGCTTGTAGATCGGCTATTTTTGAATAGCCCAAAGAAATAAAAAAAATTACACACAGATGCGTTGCTGGTCTTAAAGGGTTAAACAAGTGTTGTGAAACTCGTTCTTGTCGCAATGTGTCCCCGAGAATGTGGCGTTGACATGCGTCACAAAACGCAACTTTTCATCATTGCAGGTTGCAAGGCTCAAAACGAGTGTCAAACTCTTGAAGTTAAGGCCCTTCAACAGTCTGTTGTCTGCTCCCTTCCTCGCACTGCGATGATTGAGCAGCCTGTCATTTAGGGGTCTTGCTCAAGGACACTTGACATAAACAAGTAAATTATGTTTGTTGTGGTGGGAAGTTCCCTGTGACCGTTCTGTCACAGGATACTGTTTCTCATCACCACTACTTTATTAACCCATTAAGATCTGAGGTCGATTCTACACACGTCTTCTAAATCCTAACGGTTTTCTGTATGTTGCTATATCAGTGGTGCGCAAACGTTTTCATGTCAAGGATCCCCAAAATCGCGAATGCTTCGCGGACCCCTCGGGGCTCTGCTCCGTTGCGCTCTAGCTCTGTTGTATCAATGAGTACAACAACGCGCTAACGAGGTAACAGAGTGCATCCCATAGCCTGGGGGACCGTAACTATGACAACAGACCCAGTTGCCGTGCACGCTCGGCAACGCAGAATTCACAAAAATATATTTTAAACTGCTTATATTTGGGAAAAGTGAGAAATTGCGCTTGTGAGTTTCTTCACATGGCAATGATCGTATGTAAGATCAATTGCTGAACCCATTGTGGAGAAAAACGTGTTCAGACAGACGGACGGACGGAGATTCCTTTTGTACTTTTACTCAAGTAAATGTTGAATTCCGGACTTTAACTTGTAACAGAGTATTTCTACATTGCAGACAGTATTCATACTTTTACTTAAGTAACAAATGTGAGTACTTTTTCCACCACTGCTTGTATCCAACATAATAATAAAAACGGAGGTGTTTCCAGAGAGAGTCCTACACTCTGTGCTGTAAAGATCAGAGATCACACACACACACACACACACACACACACACACACACACACACACACACACACACACACACACACACACACACACACACACACACACACACACACACACACACACACACACACACACACACACACACACACACCCCCCCCCCCCCCCCACTGGAGGCCTGTGGTCTGTTGCTGTTGATCTGTGTGGTCTGTGAGGGCCGTTTCTCTGTGAACTCCCAACATCACAACACTGTTTATCTATCTCTGTGTTTATTTGAAGCTGCCCCCTCGGTCAGATGGCTGCATGCATGGCCCAACACTGACATCTGTTGCCACAGTGTGTGTGTGTGTGTGTGTGTGTGTGTGTGTGTGTGTGTGTGTGTGTGTGTGTGTGTGTGTGTGTGTGTGTGTGTGTGTGTGTGTGTGTGTGTGTGTGTGTGTGTGTGTGTGTGTTAAACTCAGTGTTTGTTTGTGTGTGTGTGTGTAGTAAACTCCTTGGTATTCATTTAAAGTTGAATGAATACCAAGGATTTTGCTAAAGGAATAGTTCACCCCCCCAAAAAAAATCTTATTTTCTATCAATTACACACCCCATGAAGACTGGAATTCATGGAGATTTTTTAGTTTTTGTCGCATTCCTAAGCCAATAATTTGATGACCGGGTGTATTTCCGGTAGGAGACTCCTTTGAGTCTCCTACCAGATACATTAGCATATTTCCGCCGGTAATCAAATTATTGGCTAAAGAATGTGACAAGAACAAAAAAAACCTCCATGGATTCAGTGCGTCATGGTGTGTGTAATTGATAGAAAATACGTGTTTTTTTTTTGTTGGGTGAATTACTCCTTTAATTGTGTTTGCCTGTCTCACGTTCTAGAGCAGTGTGTGTGTGTGTGTGTTTTGTAAGTTAGTTTCTCTAAAGTTGCAAACGTCACATGGTTTGTTTACACATTTCTGTATTCCCTTTAGGGTTGTGTACATACATGTTGTTTTGTTTTTCATTGTTCTTATTTGATTGTTCTTACATTGCTTTGGCAATGTAAATGTACGGCCTGTTTTCTCATGCCAAATAAAGCTCCTTGAATTGAAATTGCTTGCTTGCGTGTGTGTGTGTGTGTGTGTGTGTGTGTGTGTGTGTGTGTGTGTGTGTGTGTGTGTGTGTGTGTGTGTGTGTGTGTGTGTGTGCGTGTGCGTGTGTGTGTGTGCACGGGGAGTGGGGGGGGGGGGGGCTGTCATGTCAACCAGCTCCCCTCACTCTCTTTGTCTGCCCCCCCCCCCACTCCCCTTCATGGCTTCTGACATGGGATAAAGGTTTGGTGTCTAGGGGGGGGGGGGGGGCGAGGTGGGGTTGAGGAAGAAGAAGGAGGAGGAGGAGAAGCTATAGGGGGGTTTGGCATGGGCCTTCAGGACGAGAGACCCCCAGGCTATAGTTTCACTCCTCCCAAGAGGGGCGGGGGGGGGCTATGCTAATGGCAACAGGGAGGTGGGGTGTGTGGGTGAGAGGGAGGGGTGGGGGAGGGGGGGGTGAACAGGGGGGGGATTCCTTTAGTGAGGAGATCCCCCCCCCCCACCCCCCCTCCCTCTCTCTCTCTCTCTCTCTCTGTCACCACCAACAGCATACCACCACCCAAATGACTGGCTGCTCCGCCCCCTGTTCTTCTTCAAGTCCCCATCTGTTTGTGTGTGTGTGTGTGTGTGTGTGTGTGTGTGTGTGTGTGTGTGTGTGTGTGTGTGTGTGTGTGTGTGTGTGTGTGTGTGAGAGAGATTTTTTGTGTGTGTGTGTGTGTGTGTATTTTTTGTTTTGATTGTATTGCTGTATTGTTGTATTGTGCTTTCTGCTTTGGCAATGTAAACGTATGTTTTCTCGTGCCAATAAAGCCCTTTGAATTGAAAATGGAATTGTGTGAGACACGACATGCAACAGAGTCAACAGTTGTTATAGGTAGAGGTGCTGCAACAGTTAATCAAACTCTACCAGTTTAATCAATAAAACGAACAAACGCTAAGAAAGTACGTAGCCCTAGTTTTAGGTTCTGTCCAGGAAGCCAGCCAGAGATAGATAGAGAGAGAGAGAGGAAGTAGAGAGGGAGAGTATTCTGTATGAACTGAGGGGGGGGGGGGGGGCACAGAGAGTGAGAGTAACAGAGGCAGTAAAAGTGGAACAAAGAGCGGATCATATTAAGAGAGAGAGAGAGATAGGACAAGAAGAAACCAAACCATGTGCAGTGTTGCCAGATTCTGTGAGAGGAACAAGCAACCAGGTATAGGAAAACCAGCCCAAAAGAAGCGACTATGGGCGACATGAGCACTTTAACCTAATACATCAGCTATTTGAAAATAGCAGATCTACAAGCTCACAACGCGTCGCAATGCGACGCGTTGTGAGCTTGTAGATCGGCTATTTTCAAATAAAATCTTGCAGGGAAATTATAATAAGCATAAGAAGAAGAGGAAGTCCGCACACTGTTGATGTTCCAGCGACCACAATTTTATTTAAGTTTCATACAACGTTTCGACCCCTTCGGGTCTTCATCAGGTATGAGGAGTGCAGACATAGGCAGGTTAAAATAGGGAGCAAACTAATCAAGTCCCAGCTGTGTCGGGGATAATGGACACACCCCCCCCCCCATATTAAAGGGACAGGCTACAAACAGTATGAGTAGAGGAACAGAAAATCAGTTCATTTTCAGAACAGTTCATTTTTAGAAATTCTAAAAGCCCCCCGAAGGGGTCGAAACGTTGTATCAACGAAACGTTGTATGAAACTTAAATAAAATTGTGGTCGCTGGAACATCAACAGTGTGCGGACTTCCTCTTCTTCTTATGGTGTGTATTTTTGAGTCCAGCACCTGCACATTTTTGTGGAGATGTGCTTGCATCCCCTTTTTGTTCTAAATTATAATAAGCAACAGGGTTGCCAGATCTGTCTCTTATCTGGTTTCTATAGCTCTCCCCAAAAACTCTGCAAGACAAGACTTTTTGAGCAAAAGACCAAACACACACAAAACCCAACCTCCATGGAAAAACTGTCATCTTGACGACACATTGTGTTTGTGTGAAGCCAGGGCCCTGCTTTCATCCCCCCCCCCCCCCCCCCCACACACACACAGTGGTGTAAAGTAACTAAGTACATTTACTCAAGTACTGTACTTAAGTACCATTTTTAGGTACTTTTACTTTACTGGAGTATTTCCGATTGTCTATACTTTTACTTCTACTCCACTACATCACAGAGGCAAATATTGTACTTCACTACAATTATTTGAAAACTTTAGTTACTAGTTACTTTTCAGATATAAATATTTACATTGTAAAACATACATTAACCACTTTAACCCTATTGTATACCTAGGCTACTTGAAAATAGCCGATCTACAAGCTCTCAAACACAATACAAGTTCTCAAAATAGCCGATCTACAATAGCTGATCTACAAGCTCACAATGCGCTGCATCACGACACGTTGTGAGCTTGTAGATCGCCTATTTTCAAACAAATTAGTACTTTTACTTTTGGTACTTTAAGTACTTTTTTGTTTGAATTCCGGACTTTGACTTGTAAGGGAGTATTTCTACATTGCAGTATTGATACTTTTACTTAAGTAGAACATTTCAGAACTTTTCCCACCACTGCTCACACACACACACACACACACACACACACACACACACACACACACACACACACACACACACACACACACACACACACACACACACACACACACACACACACACACACACACACACACACACACACGGCTGGGGGGGGGCAAAAACAATGGCGGCTCCCCCTGCCAATTAAATTAAGCCCCATATCACCTAGGAGGCATCTCCATGCCAAAGGAAACCCCGCTGACATGCAAATAAACCTCCGCTATGCCTTCAAGTCAATGCAGGTGTGTGTGTGTGTGTGTGTGTGTGTGTGTGTGTGTGTGCGTGCGTGTGTGTGTGTGTGTGTGTGTGTGTGTGTGTGTGTGTGTGTGTGTGTGTGTGTGTGTGTGTGTGTGTGTGTGTGTGTGTGTGTGTGTGTGTGTGTGTGTGTGTGTGTGTGTGTGTTTTGTAATCGCATTACAAAAACAGGGCTTCCTAGCACATAATGTGCTCCATGATGGAGTTCCAATTGGGCTGGATAGGTGGTGCACATTGGGGGGGGGACAAGACAATGGCTCATTTACACCTACTGTCATTTTAAGGGGGCCATGTTAAATGCAACGGGGCAGGGCGGGGGCCGCCCATGGTTCAGGGGGGGGGGGGGGGCTTAGATCATAATCACGTTAATTAAGAGGGCTAGCTTTAATTGGGGCCTCAAGTCTGACGGTTCATCGCAAATGGAAGACACGCCGGTGAAGAGCTGGGAGGCCGCAGCTGTGAAAACAGCAGCCAGGACTTGCAACCTATACGAGGAAATGTTTAATCTGTGGGAACAACTTTTAGCAAACCCCCCCCCCCCCCCCCCCTACATATAACCCATCTATGTGGTCTTTTTCACTATCTATTTCTCATCTCCATTCCTCTTCTCTCTCCCTCTCTCCCTCTCTCTCTCTCTCTCTGTAGATGTGCTTAGACTCTTTTATGCCTTTTGGAATTCCAGAAAGGGTTTCCGTTGCCCCCCCCCCCCTCCCTCCCCTCGACCCCCCCTCCCTCCCCTCGACCCCCTGAGCCCGGTTCTCCCTTCTTCTGTCTGCCAAAAAATAAAATAAAAAAATGCCCCATGCATCTCAAACGTCTTTTTTTTTCTTCTCACAGAATTAGTTTAATTTGGAAACCAGTGGATGGCTGGAGGCTAAGAAGACATGGGCCCGACAAACGACTGATGATAAGCCCAAATGAAGATAGTTAATACAAGTTTATTTGCATTAGAAACATTTCCAAACCCCCCCCACCCCCCCCGCCTCCCATTTTATTCTGAAATCAATTTAAGATCAACAACTTCCAGATGAACTAATATTGTTTTTAATTGCCGAGTAACCTATTATTCTTTCATCTGCGGTCATTGAAATCAACGCTGTTTGCGTGTACTTTGTAATTGTTTTGTTGCCTACTGATCAGTCACATTGCGTTTTTAACTTGTGTATGACTTGTGCTCTCTAGACAAATAAAGTTGGACTGGACTCGACTATTTTCTTTGGCAGTGAGTGTTGCCTGTGATCTGCTTGGAAAGAATGGAGCGGCGTTGCCAGGGTTTTGCGAGAGAAACGAGCAACCAGGTCTATGAAAACAAGCCCACAAGAAGCAACTGCATGGGCCACATGAGCACTTCAACCATTACATAACAAGAAAAAGAAAATGCCCAGAGGTGGAAAAGGTAGTCAGAAATTTTACTTAAGTAAAAGTATCATATCAATACCACAATATAAAAATACTCTGTTACAAGTAAAAGGCCTGTGTTCAAAATGTTACTTGAGTAAAAGTACCAAAGTATTGGCATCAAAATATACTTAAAGTACCAAAAGTACTAAAATGTTTGAAAATAGCAGATCTACAAGCTCACAACCCGTCGTGATGCGACGCGTTGTGAGCTTGTAGATCTGCTATTTTCAAATAGCCTATAGGTATAAAATAGGGCTAAAGTGGTTAATGTATGTTTTATAACATAATAATTAATTTACATCTGCAAAGTAACTAGTAACTAAAGCTGTAAAATAATCGTAGTGGAGTAAAAGTACAATATTTACCTCTGAGATGTAGTAGAGTAGAAGTAAAAGTACTGAAAATTGGAAATACTCCAGTAAATACTCCAGTAAATACCTAAAAATTGTACTGAAGTACAGTACTTGAGTAAATGTACTTAGTTACTTTACACCATATGTTTGAGAACCACTGTTTTAAACAACATAAGGAAGAAAGCCCAAATAAGCAACTACACTTTTAGAAACAAGCCCCAAAAAATATGCAACCTGAAACTTTACAAGCAACTTAACAGAAAAACAAGTCGCAAGCCGCTTATGATAAGCAGACATGGCAACACTGGAGGTTGTGGAGATGGGGGAAGGGAGGGATGGGGGATGAATGGAAGGCTATGGGGGTTGGGGTGGCAGTGGTGGACAAAGTACTCAACCCCAGTACTTGAGTCAAAGTATAGATACTCCTGGTCAAATATTACTCAGCTACAAGTTGCTCAGTCAAATTTGTACTTAAAGGGATAGTTCACCCAAAAACACTTTTTTTCCCCCTGTCGATTAAACACCCCATGGAGACTTGAATTCATGGATATCTTTTAGTTTTTGTCGCATTCCTAATGACCGGCAGCGGTTCCGGTAGGAGACACAGAGAGTCTCATTTGTATCTCCTACCGGAACCGCTGCCTACCGGTCCGCTGATCATCAAATCATTGGCGTAGGAATTTAAAATGAATTAAAATATCCATGAATTGAAGTCTCCATGGGGTGACTAACCGATAAAACAAGCTCATAGTGCGGCACGAAGTGACGTGCTTTGAGCTTGTAGATCTGCCATTTTTGAATAGCCAAAGTATACAATAATGGTTAAAGTGGTTCAAATCTAAAATGACACAGATGCTTCCCCGGGTTTTAATGGGTCAGTTAGCAGTCCAAATTGATAGTTGTATGAGGGTGTGCAGTACTCTCCAAAAAGAACAGATCTACAAGACGAGGTAGACACCGCCGTACCGCGGGGTCTTAAATTAGTTCATCGTTATCCCTCTCTCTCAAGACCTGAGAGGGATACAAGTTCTCAATAACTTGTATCCCTCTCAGGACAAGAGATGAATCGCACGCACGCACGCACAGACACACACACTCACACACACACACACACACACACACACACGCACACACATTCTGGCCGCAGAAATACAAAATTTACGACGCACTTATTCTTTGTTTTAATCCGTCTACTTAATCTGTATATCCTGTGAGAATCCTGTCATAAGCAGTCGTAAATAAATTCAAATGCGTTGGAAAGAGGTGTGTGTGAGCCAAGGGTGCATTCTTATAAGTGCTTGTTGAGTGAGAATCGGCGTTGCCCAATATTGTGAGAGAAATAAGCAACCAGGTCCATGAAAACAAGCCCAAAAGAAGCAACTATAGGCCACATGAGCGCTAATAAACCTATATACATTGGCTATTTGAAAATAGCCGATCTACAAGCTCGCGTTGTGAGCTTGTAGATCTGCTATTACAAAAGAATCTTGGAAAACTATTTACAAATGCGGACTGTTTGGACAACACAAATCTGGTACACGGGGTCCCTGGCACATCATATTTTCAGTCCACAGACAAATACATATTAATTTTGGGGGTCCTTGAGACGAAAATGTTTGAGAATCACTGGTTTAAACAACATTAGGAAACAACACACATCGCGACACGTTGTGAGCTTATAGATCTGTTATTTTCAAACATTTTTGTACTTTTACTCAAGTAAATTTTGAACTCCGGACTTTTACTTGTAACAGAGTACTTTCTCCACCACTGCCAATATTTACATGCAACTTCACAGAAAAAACAAGCCCAAAGACGCTTATAATAAGCGGACATGGCAACGCTGGTTGAGAATGAGGGAATGGACCTTGGGGAACAGACAAGACAACAGAAAGTGATGTTTTTTTTTGGGTGGAGTGGAGGTTTCAGGGCTTTTGAAGCATGGGGGGATTCTTATCTAGTATTCGGGCCTCCCAAAGTATGGAATGCAGATCTAGGTCCCATCATTTACATTTCAGCCTGTTTTTTAGCTGATGCCTGTGTCCAGAGAGAGACTCTCATGCAGGCAGTGGTGCATGGAAAAAGTAGTCCAAGTAAAAGTATCAATACTGCAATGTAGATGTACTCTGTTACAAGTAGAAGAAGCCCCATATTCAAAATTTACTTGAGTAAAAGTACAAAAGTATCGGCATCAACATGTACTTAAAAGTACCAAAAATAAAAGTACTCATTTCAAATATCTTTTGAAAATAGCTGATCTACAAGCTCACAATGCGTCGCGATGTGACACATTGTGAGCTTGTAGATCTGCTATGTTTTTATTTGCCTATAAATCTATACGGCTGAAGTGGTTAGTGTGTTTTGTAATAATAATCAAAATCTAGCTTAGTAACTAAAGTTTTCATATAATTATAGTGGAGTAAAAGTACAATGTACTTAGTTACTTTTACACCAATGAATGCTCTCAGGTTGAGAGGAAAAAACTGCACAGGCAGACAAAGACACGCGCACACGCGCACACACGCACACACACACACACACACACACACACTATGAAATTATCTTTCACCATTCATCAACCTCAACCCAACCTCTACCTCATAGCCTTCTCACCTCCTATTGTTTATACAGTCGGCATTCTTTCCCTGCACTGAAACATTTCTGCAGGCTACATTCTGTACAGCATTGCCTACAACACAGCAAGAACCCTGCAGTGTACAATACCCAGAAGAATGTACAGACAAGGACCTGGAAAGCGGTGTTGATTTTGACAGCAAAAGTTTTGATTTAGTTTCAGTCACAGTCTTTTGAATAAAATGCCATTTAGTTTTAGTCATATTTTAGTCATCTGAAATGTTTTAGTTTTTGTCTAGTTTTAGTCGACTAAATATCATAAGATTATAGTCGATTAAATCTACAGTTGATTTAGTCGATTAAAATGTATTTTGGCAGGACTTCATCGCGTCGCAATGGCGGATTTTACACTTGGTTGCATGCTGAAAATAGCAGATCTACAAGCTCACAACGCGTCGCGCTGCGACGCGTTGTGAGCTTGTAGATCTGCTACTTTCAGAGTGCAACACCCGAGCGTAACCAAACATAAAATGACTTGTCTTTTAGTTCCTTTTAGTCTAGTTTTTATTTGTTGACGAAATTGTAAATACATTTAGTCTTAGTTTTAGTCATCGTAGCTTAGTTTTTATTCTGTTTTCGTCAGTGAAAAAAGATAGGCAACGAACATGTTTCGTCATAGTTTCAGTCGACGAAATCAACACTGCTGGAAAGGCTACATTTGGTTCCATTTGTACAACTGTTTAGTGTTAATACTTTGCTGCACGAAGCGGACGGTATGAAAGGACCAGCATTTTGTAAAGGAATCATAGTTTTAGTATAAGTGGATGTGCACTGACTGTTTTCAGTATCTCCTATTCAGAGCCAAGCAAACATGACATGTGAGCACGAGCAGTGGAGTAAAGTACATTTTGATAGCAATACTTTTGTACTTTCACTCAAGTCAATTTTGAATTCCGGATTTTTTACTTGTAACAGACATTCTACATTACAGTATTGACACTTTTACTTAAGTGAAAAATGTGAGGATACTTTTTCCACCGCTGGTTGACGCCGGGTCTTACGTCGAGTGTGAATAGGCCTTCAAGGCCTATTCACACTCGACGTAAGACCCTTAAGTAAGCATAAGGAACGGAGGGGGAGACCAAAAAGGGGAGGGGGGATGGGGGGGTTTGTCCGTCGATTATGTCATCCGTCAGGTTGAGCTCTGAGCTCAACCTGACGTACCTGACGTACGTTCACTGCTTCCCTCTGGAGGATGAATAGCCTCTTGGCCCTAATCACGCATAAGAATAGTCTCAAACTATGAATGCACTGAATGCACTGAATGCACTGACGTAAAGAACGTACCCGTTCCTCACCCCCGACGTACGTCAATCCCCATCTCCGTCTAGTATGTACGCCACGTATCACCAACGTTGACCGCCACACTTCAGACGCGTCGAACGCGACACGTCAACTCCCCTCCGCCACCAGACGCTCCGCCCCCTTCTCTCCCGTGAAACGGGAAGTGAACGGTACACTGCCGCTTCCGACGCGTACGTGCGACCGACGTGCCCTTTTGCCAGGTTTTGCGTGGCGAGCGCACAGCAAAAAAAATCCCCAGCGTTAATTTAACTCTGAGAGTGTTGCAAGTTGTTAAAAGTGTCTCCCTTACAAGATAAGGGCCCACTACTTGCCAATGCAGGGTCAAACACTCGGAAGCACAAAAACATACGTATGCGCACACACACAATACTTCTACTTCTACTCCACTACATCACTACATCAGAGGCAAATATTGTACTTTTACTCCACTAAAATTATTTGAAAACATAAGTTACTAGTTACTTTGCGGGTATAAATTATTACATCATAAAACATACATTAACCACTTTAGCCCTATTTTATACCTAGGCTGTTTGAAAATAGCCGATCTACAAGCTCACAACACGTCGCATAGCTTGTAGATCAGCTATTTTCAAAAAAAAAATGTACTTTTACTTTTGGTACTTTAAGCACATTTTGACACCAATACTTTTGTACTTTTACTCAAGTAAATTCTGAATTCCGGACATTCACTTGTAACAGAGTACTTCCACATTGCAGTATTGATACTTTTACTTAAGCAAAACATTTGAGTCCTTTTTCCACCACTGATATTTACACTCCCAGAGTTAAATTAGCGTTGACAATTTGTATCGTGTATATTAGCACGCGGGGAAGAAGACGAGGGTGTTTCGGCGAGGTTAGTTTGACGCCGGGGTGAGCTGGAGGGCAAGCTGCTGAACAAACACGGGAGGAAATCCTGTCTGCGATGTCACAGACCCAAAATCATCATCAACTTGTCTTCCTCTAATGTTATGTTTTGACACCCCTGTCTCCTGAAGAGACAAGTGGACCAAATGCTGAGGTGTCAGAGAAGGAAAAGGGAGTGGAGAGATGTGTGTGTGTGTGTGTGTGTGTGTGTGTGTGTGTGTGTGTGTGTGTGTGTGTGTGTGTGTGTGTGAGAGAGAGAGAGTGTGAGAGAGAGTGTGCGAGAGAACAACACCTAGTTATGGGTTGGCCTTAAGGCGCTGTTAGCGGTCGCGACTCCCCCTTACGTAAACTCTGTGGGTGCTAGCTTAGAGCCTGGAGGATGGAAGGTGGTTGTTGGTTGGTTGGTTGGTTGGGGGGAGGGGGGTCTCCAGTTCCTTCAGGATGGTATGTAAGAAACCAGGAAGTGGTGAAGTAACTAAGTACATTTATTCAAGAAATGTGCACATTTGAGGTACTTTGACTTTTATTTGTGTATTTCCATTTGTCATTACTTTATACTTCTACTCCACTACATTTCAGAGGCATATTTGTACTACAAATATTTGACAACGTTAGTTACTAGTTACAGTACGAGATTTAAATTATTATCACAAAACACACATTTTTAATCCCAATCTTATACTGTACTTCATCCATTCGAAATGACCGGATCTACAAGTTCACAATGTGTCACATATTTCGGCGCGTTGTGAGCTTGTAGATTCGCTATTGTCGAAATGTTTTTATACATTTGAAGAATTTAAACGGGGCATTCTGCATAATGAGTACTTTTACTTTTGGTACTTTAAGTATATTTTGACTTTTACTCAAGTAAATTATTTGAGTACTTTTTACACCTAGTGGTATAACCAACCAGTATAAACAAGGATGAAGGTGTGAGACAAGATGAGAGGGTTTTTTTCCCCCCTTTCTTTTCCGCATGTTGTAGGAAGCAGCTGACAATCGTCAATTAGAGACCCGGCGAACGCGCGGCCCTGCAGGAGCGGCAGTAAATCAGAACGCGCCGCTTACCGCTATGACTACATGCTAGGACTTTTTATTGCCGTCATAAATACATGGCGTGGCTGGCATATATATATAAGGGCTTCCAGCAGATGTTTGAGAGAGTGACAGCTCAGGGCAAACGGGGAGGATTTGAAACAATCGCAGCAGACGGGCACATACTCACAGCCAGTGGTGGAAAAAGTACTCAAATGTTTTACTTAAGTAAAAGTATCAATACTGCAATGTAGAAGTACTCTGTTACAAGTCAAATTCCGGAATTCAAAATGTACTTGAGTAAAAGTACCAAAGTATTTGCATCAAAATGTACTTAAAGTAACAAAAGTAAAAGTACTAAAATGTTTGAAAATAGCCGATCTACAAGCTCACAACGCGTCGCGATGCGACGCGTTGTGAGCTTGTAGATCTGCTATTTTCAAATAGCCTAGGTATAAAATAGGGCTAAATTGGTTAATGTATGTTTTATAATATAACAATTTATATCTGCAAAGTAACTAGTAACTAAGGTTTTCAAATCATTGTAGTGGAGTAAAAGTACAATATTTGCCTCTGAGATGTAGTGGAGTAGAAGTAAAAGTATAGACAATTGGAAACTCTCCAGTAAAGTAAAAGTACCTCAAAATTGTACTTAAGTACAGTACTTAAGTAAATGTACTTAGTTACTTTCCAACACTGCTCACAGCACCACTGATCACGTTCAACCCGGAATTTGGCACTATAACAAGGGTTTGAATTTTGTTCTCCTGCTATGCGCCACAGAAATGTGGAATGCCCTACCAACAAGCCGTGAAGGAGCGTAAAAAAACCCTACTCTCCTTCAAAACCGCTCTAAAAGAGTACCTGCAGGCGGCTGCAATTCGAAACTGCCCCCCCCCCCCCCCCCGAACTGTTTACCGTAGGCCTACATATTTTAGTTTTTCTGTTTTCAATCTGTTTTTATGATGTTTTGCATAGTAGTGAATATCTGTCTGTCATTAAATGTCTCTATGAATTGAGTACAAAGGACCATAATGGAAACAAACTGCTAATAAAGTGCGACGCATTGTGAGCTTGTAGATCGGCTATTTTCAAAAGATTTTTTTTACATTTGAAAATGTGAAATGGGATATTCTGCATAATGAGCACTTTCTACTTTCGGCACTTTAAGAACATTTTGATACCAATACTTTTGTACTTTTACTCAAGTAAATTTTGAATCCCGGACTTTTAATTGTAACGGAGTACTTCTACATTGCAGTATTGATACTTTTACTTAAGTAAAACATTTGAGTACTTTTTCCACCACTGCTGTTATGAGACGAGCACGGCAGAGGGGCGAGTTGAATTTGAACTGAATTGCGTTGAGAAGCAGGTGAGGGGGGGGGGGGGGTCATTCTGGAGTTCTGTCACAACTCTGTCAAATAGATTCCTATCAACAGGCCATCAGCTGGGGCCACAACAACTCCCTGCTCCACTTGCATAATCCACTTAAACCCTCCACTCTATACTTAGTAAGATGTTAGTTGACCGGGGTCGGACGGCATCCGTATTCAGGGATTCGCAGAAAATAGCCACGATCGGCAAGCTTGTAGATCTGCTATTTTCCAACAGATTTGTATTCATTTTATACATTTGAAAACTTGTGAAATGGGACATTCTGCATAGTGAGTACTGTCTACTTTGGTACTTTAAGATCGGTTGTTGCAGTGTGGCCCCCAACTAGCCAAGTGTCAGGGGTTGTTTGGCACCTTGTCCCCCTTGTCCCCCCCCCCCTTCCCGACCTCGCCCCCCCCCCCCCCCCCCCCCCCCCCACTGCTCTTGACACCTAGGAGGGAATTGGCACGATGACACTTCACATTTGGGAAGTTATTTCTGGCCAAATAAACACATGTCCTCCTTGTTGCCTCATCTCCAAGTGTAAGCAGCTGTGTGTGTGTGTGTGTGTGTGTGTGTGTGTGTGTGTGTGTGTGTGTGTGTGTGTGTGTGTGTGTGTGTGTGGTGTGTGTGTGTGTGTGTGTGTGTGTGTGTCAGTGAGATAGAATGTGTGTGCTTTTGTTTGCATTGTGAAGTTTGTGTGTGTGTGTGTGTGTGTTGTGTGTGTGTGTGTGTTGTGTGTGTGTGTGTGTGTGTGTGTGTGTGTGTGTGTGTGTGTGTGTTGTGTGTGTGTGTGTGTGTGTGTGTGTGTGTGTGTGTGTGTGTGTGTATTGCAAGATGACAGAGTGAGGGAAAATGAGGGTGAGATACAGAGTGAGGCGAGGGGGAGAGAGAGAGAGACAGAGCGAGAGAGAAGGAGAGGGAGAAAGAGAGAGAGAGAGAGAGAGAGAGAGAGAGAGAGAGAGAGAGAGAGATGGCTGTGGTGAGAAAGTGCAAGGCGGTCTGTCAGCGAAGGAAGACGGAGAGAGTGAGAAAGAGAAAGTAGAGACTGAGAGAGAGACTGAGACTGATATATGTGAGCATGAGAGATGATATATGTGAGAATTAGTGTGGGAGAGAGACATTTTGTGAGTGTGTGTGTGTGTGTGTGTGTGGTGTGTGTGTGTGTGTGTGTGCGTCGTGCGTGCGTGCGTGCGTGCGTGCGTGCGTGCGTGTGGCGTCTGTGCGTGTGTGTGTGTGACTGTGTGTGTGACTGTGTGTGTCTGTGTGACTGTGTGTGTCTGTGTGACAGAACAGTGGTGTGAACACCCCAATGAATCTGTCAGCACAGAAATCACTGGTGAGCAGCTTCCTTTGAAAGTGACACAACATGAAGAGCTTAGAGCGCCCCCTAGTGACCGAAACGAGCACAGTCTGGGTCCCTCCTATTTTGGCAACAATAACATAACATCATCCTGGCCTGGGTGATGATGATGTGACCAGAATGGGACTTGAAGTATAAGCACTAATTTAAGCCGAGCTACAAGGCCAACAACGGCTTGCGGATTGCAACGCGTCGTGGGCTTGTAGGTCTGTTATTTCCGGCGCGAGTGACACCGTTGCGTGACGAACTATGAATCAGGGCTTTATAAAACCCACATCTGTTGTATGATGTCACAGCAACGAGCCAGATGACAGTGGTTATGAAAGACCTTGCTGTCTTAAATATGACACAAACACATTTAAGAACAAGCGTGTCAATGTGTCGTTTGGTGTGGAGGGAAAGTGAAACGCCATATCGATGTGTGTACCGAGGATTACTCTCTCTCACACTCCCGTAAACGACTCCAGTCATCATGTCTTTGTTGTGCACAAGGCTTCTAGATTTTTTACTATTTGACTACTATTTGTAGTCTAGGCAATATGGACATCAGGGCAGTGGTGGAAAAAGTACTCACATGTTTTAATTAAGTACAAGTATCAATACTGCGAAAATACACTGTCACAAGTAAAAGTCCGGATTCAAAATTTACTTGGGTAAAAGTACAAAAGTATTGTATAAAAATCTTTTAAAATAGACACCGTCGACTCCCGGTGGGATAAGTGTCGTTCATCCCCAGTTCAGCAGCCAACAGAAAGAAGTCTGTCTGCGGCTCATCCTTCAGGAAGCTTCTAGTAAAAGTGTGTGAGTGAGCGTGTTCATGTGTGTGTGACTGTGTGACTGTGTGGGCTGTGTGTGTGTGTGTGTGTGTGTGTGTGTGTGTGTGTGTGTGTGTGTGTGTGTGTGTGTGTGTGTGTGTGTGTGTGTGTGTGTGTGTGTGTGTGTGTGTGTGTGTGTGTGTGTGTGTGTGTGTGTGTGTGTGTGCGCGCGCTCAGCAACTCTTCCCAGGGCACATAAATGACTGGCAGAGAGAGAGAGAGAGACTGAAAAAGAAAATGATAGATTGAGAAAGAGCTGTGTAGAGAGAGAGAGAGAGAGAGAGAGAGAGAGAGAGAGAGAGACAGAGGGGCAGAGAGAGGGGCAGAGAGAGAGAGAGAGAGAGAGAGAGAGAGAGAGAGAGAGAGAGAGAGAGAGAGAGAGGGGCAGAGAGAGACAGAGAGAGAGAGAGAGAGAGAGAGGGGGCAGAGAGAGAGAGAGAGAGAGAGAGAGAGAGAGAGAGGCAGAGAGAGAGGCAGAGAGAGGGAGACATATGTTTGCAGGTCAGCACCACAGCGTGAAATGAGAAGAAATCTTGTCTCGTGCTTGAAGGCGAGCACAACATTTTCTTTCACAATGAGGGCCCACGGGGGGGGGGGGGGGGGGGGGGGGGGGTGGGGGCTTTCCCCTCTGGGGGTCCTGTGTGACGGCTCACCACTTAACCACATGAGCCCCCTAGCGTCCCTATATATATATTCCGGGGGCATGTCATAATTAATAGGCCAATATTTGGGGGCGAAAAGAGGGCCAATGTTCCGCTAAAAATAGCCGATCTGCAAGCTCCACTACGTGCCTTGAAACACGACGCACTTGTGAGCTTGTACATCATTCACATCATTCGCTGAAGAGATTTGGTGTAACGGGGGGTGGGGGGGGGGGGGCAAAAAAAAGGAGGAGACCAAGAATAGACCCCTGGGGCGCGCCGGGCAACTAAAGTATATAGTGTTCACGTGATTAAGTGAGAAAACAGATCAGCGGAAACACCCTCTTGACACAGATATTCAGTATTTCCACTGCACGCCGTACTAAAGTGCTATATTCCCCTGTACCAGACCTCCAGTGGCGATGGTGCTTTATGAGTTCCCTCTGGGTTATGCGGGGTGTTTGCATTGGAGAGCAGTTTGCAGAAACCAGCATCTTAATCTTGGCAGAACCCTGTGAGAGTGGACCAGTGTTACGTTAATAAATGTCCCTGACCAGCAGCAGGAGTCTCTATACCTTAACGGAACCGATCTCTGTACAAAACCAGCTCTAAAACAGAACCCATCTCTGGACACAGTGGTGTAAAGTAACTAAGTAGTAAGTACATTTACTCAAGTACTGTATACTTAAAGTACAATTTTGAGGTACTTTTACTTTACTGGAGTATTTCCAATTGTCAGTGCTTTTACTTCTACTCCACTACATCTCAGAGGCAAATATTGTACTTTTACTCCACTACAATTATATGAAAACGTTAGTTACTAGTTAGTTTGCGGATATAAATTACTATATTATAAAACATACATTAACCACTTTAGCCCTATTTTACACATAGGCTATTTGAAAATAGCCGATCTACAAGCTCACAACGCGTCGCATCGCGACGCGTTGTGAGCTTCTAGATCTGCTATTTTCAAACATTAGCACTTTTACTTTTGGTACTTTAAGTACATTTCGATGGCAACACTTTTGCACTTTTACTCAAGCAACATTTTGAACACAGGCCTTTTTACTTTACTTGTAACAGAGTATTTTTGAGATATTGTGGTATTGCTACTTTTACTTACTTTAATATCGGAGTACTTCGTCCACCACTGGTTACGGGTACGATGTGGTACGTATATACATAGTTCAGTGCAAAGTGTTTATCAGAGCTACAAGCCCAGCGGACAGACAGTCTGATAGCGTTGGACATTATGAAGTGATTGTGCGTCAGTGATACCAGTCATCCATGACATGGATGAGTTCTTGTACTTATGTAACTTGGCACCGCAGCGCAAAGACGGGTTCATAGTGTTTCTCACAGGCCCTCTTTGTCTCTCTCTCTCTCTCTCTCTCTCTCTCTCTCTCTCTCTCTCTCGCTCTCTCTCGCTCTCTACCCAGACACACGTGCACACGCACGCACCGATGTTTCCATGCACGTACACACATTCCAGAACAGCTAAAAAAAAACACGCAAAAGTATTCACACCCATGGCTATGGATACATGCACGCACGCACGCACACGTGCACGTCGCACGGACACACACAAAAAACACAAAAGTATTCACACCCATGGCTATGGGCACACGCACGCACGCACACACACGTGCACTCCACAGACACACACACACACACATAAAAAAACACCAAAGTATTCACACCCATGGCTACGGGCGCACGCATGCACACGCGTGCACGCCACAGACACACACAGACACAAAAAAAACACAAAAGTATACACACCCATGGCTATGGACGCACGCACGCAAACCAAAGTATTTACACACACACACACACACACACACACACACACACACACACACACACACACACACACACACACACACACACACACACACACACACACACACACACACACACACACACACACACACACACACACACACACACACACACACACACACACACACACACACACATGATTCCTGCATAATATCTGTCAATTTCATCACTCTTGCTGCAAATATATCACATATCCTAACAGCACCTGATTATGCAACCGAAGAGTCTGCTATCTTCACAGTGATTGATAGGTCAGATTTAAAACAAATTATGCGTATTAAAGGATCGCAGGTAGCTTAAGTGCTCAGTTGACAGAGAGCTCTTTCACAGACACAGGTCTATAGTTTAGGGATCTCTATAGCTTCGGGGGGAAGGATTCCTCCCCTCCTCAAAAGTACTCTGGTCTCACACAAAGATGTAGAAGCTATCAGTGGTGTAAAGTAGCTAAGTACAAGTACTCAAGTTTTTACTATCTTCAGCATTTAAAAAAAAATACTTTTACTTCTACCCCACTACATCTCAGAGGAAAATATTGTACTTACTTACTCCACTACAATTATTTGACAACTTTAGTTAATTGTTACTTTGTAGATTTTGATTATTATTACAAAACATACATTAACCACTTCAGGCCTATATATATTTCGGCCATTTGAAAATAGCCGATCTACAAGCTCACAATGCCACGCATTGTGAGATTGTAGATCTGCTATTTTCAAAAGATTTTACATTTAAATGTTTCTTTTTATACATTTGAAAACTTGAAATCGGACAATCTGCATAATGAGTACCTTCTACTTTTGCTACTTTAAGTCCATTTTGATACCAATACTTTTGTACTTTTACTCAAGTAAATGTTTAATTCCGGACCCTTACTTTACTTAAAGTATTTATATATTGCAGTATTGATACTTTTACTTAATAAAAAGTACTTTTTCCACCACTGGAAGCTATATATCAATCTGTCTAATTTCAGGCACATAAGACCATATCTAACAACAGACGCAGCCAAACTTTTCATGCATGCTAGGATTTTCTCACATATCACATACTGCTTCACAACCTGGTCACAGACAAATCTAACCACTCTCAAACCCATAGAATCACTCTACAAACAGACATTAAAAACGCTGGATCAAAAACCCAACCGTTACCACCATTGCCTTATAGTTCAAAAGTATAATTTATTTAATTTTGATAGCTTTAAACATTTTGCAGATGCTCGTCTCATTTTTAAGGTTTTAAATGGGCTTGCACCTCCACCATTAAAACAGTTCATAGAGCGAAGGGAAAGTGGTGACAGAACAACAAGGGCAGCTACCAGAGGGGACTGTGAGGTACCATTCAGACAGAGTGTGTTTGGCAAAACAGTCTTCTCTGTTAGAGCCTCCCATCACTGGAATAGTCTCTCTACAGAAGTAAGAGAGACCAACAACTATCTAACCTTCAAATTCAACCTTAAGAGATGGCTTAAAGCTAACAAAATTTGTAATCATGGGTAATTATCATCTCAACTAATCACTGGTGCCTCATATTTTACTGTATTGTTTTTGTCTTTTGTACTACGTCTTGTATTGTTGATGATGATGTCTGTTTTTGTATGGATAGCTATATCACCATTTTTTTAACAGCCTGCTCAGGGACTACAGATGCAAATTAGCCAACTCTGGCTAACTCTGACTCATTTACGTGGATGTGATAAACTGACATGTTGATTGACAATGTGCACTGTCCCTGGTAAATAAATAAATAAAAATCACACCCTGTGTGAAGTGGGCGGTGTCTTGCTAGCTAATCACAATACTGAATGGAGTCAACCAATCATGTACAAAAAATAAATACATTTATTGAAACACTCTTTATGATGGAAGAAACCATAACTTTAAAAAAAACAAATTTATGTTTTTTTTAAAGTTATGGTTTCTTATATAGGGCTATGCACATGTGTCATGTGACACTGGCCAATCACAGTCCTGAATAGACTGTGATTGGGCAATCACAGTGCAGGGTTAGGCGGGGTACATTTTTGGCCAATCACAGCGCAGGATTTGTTGTACAAATATCCAAACCTCACTTATAGGGGTTTCACCGCCCAAAAAATAAAATAATAAATACAAGCACTCACGTACCCATATTCAGTAATTGTGAATTATGAACGTCTGAAACTATAATGGGAAGTTTGTCCAAAATATTTGTACTCAGACAGAGGAGCGGGCGAGGCTGTTGGCAGACAAATACCACCATTTGTTTCAGTAATGAAGAGGTGAATATGCTAATTTCGTCATGACCCACAAAAAAAAGAAAGAAAAAGGTCCTTCCACAACTTTCTCTAAAACAAGGGGTTCCCAAACTGTTCGGTCTGCGACCCCCCAAAATAACCATAACATTTGAACTGGGGAACCCCCCACCCCACCCTGACAAGCACTTGGAATTGAAGGCATTACATTTAGTTTGACTCGGTTCCACAGGCAAACATTGTGAAAATAGCCGAGCTACAAGCTCACAAGCTTGTAGATCTGCTATTTTCACAATGTTTGCCTCTTTCTTGCATAATAATTAGCAATTTGGCCAATTTGGTATTAAAAAGGTCTTAAAAGTCCTTAAATTGACACTTTAGAAATGTGCAGACACCCTGCATACACGTATACTGTATGTTGGTGTGTTTACTGTTGAGTGAGAAAACAATGTTGCACATTAAGCTAATCATCTGGGGAGCCCTCCCCCAGTTTGGGAACCACTGCTCTAAAACAGTGATTATCAGCCTATTTCAAAGCAAGAACCACTAGTTTGATATGCGTTATTAGGCCAAAGACCCTCGTTTGATAAGATTCTGTATCTCTAATCTAAGAAAAGTTTTTTTACGGCATGGCTCTGCAAGAGGCTATATCTGCCTACGAGAGGTCTGTGTGTGTCTGCGTGTGTCTGTCTGTTCTGGAGCTATAATCTCACAAACCGCTGGACCGATCAGCACCAAAACCAAGCTCACGGCGCGTCGCCTTGTGTCGCGCTGCGAATCTTGTACATCTGCTGTTTTTGAACATTTTTTAAAAATCTCGAAAGTGTTTGAAAACAAATGAATAATTTTGACACAAAACATTGTCAGATGGGGCTCCGCGGCAAAATACATATCATTTTGGGGGTCCTTGGCACAAAGATTTACACAGATTTCCTTGATTTTTAAAATAGCAGATATACAAGGCACAGCGCTGCGAGCTATATACGTATATCTGTGCTTAGCTCGAATCTAAAAATGACACAGATGCGTTCCAGGCCTTAATGGGTTACGACATGATTCGGTCCATTTCGGTCTGTCATTTGGACCAGAATTACTTTACTATATACTGTAGATGTAGAGAAAATAGGGAAACAGTGACCACTCAAGGACCACTTGTGGGTTCCCTGGACCACACACACGCTGAGGACCACCGCTCTAAAATATCTGCCGACAAAGGTCACTCGCACTCACAGAAGAATGAGAGTACAGCATTTTGCAACGCTGTTACAAACCTCGGCGCAAAGCCTGCATGAGCCCTTTGGCCTTTCTGAGTGGTATATATCAGTGGTGTAAAGTAACTAAGTACATTTACTCAAGTACTGTACTTTAAGTACAATTTTGAGGTACTTTTACTTTACTGGAGTATTTCCGATTGTCTATACTTTTACTTCTACTCCACTACATCTCAGAGGCAAATATTGCACTTTTATCCACTACAATTATTTGAAAACTTTAGTTACTTCGCAGATATAAATTATTACGTTATAAAACACACATTAACCACTTTAGCCCTGTTTTAAACCAAGGCTATATTTGAAAATAGCCGATCTACAAGCTCACAACGCGTCGCGGTGCGACGTGTTGTGAGCTTGTAGATCTGCTATTCTCAAACATTTTAGTACTTTTACTTTTAGCACTTTAAGCACATTTTGAAACCAATACTTTTGCCAATACTTTTGTAAATTTAGAATTCCGGACATTTACTTGGAACAGAGTACTTCTACGTTACAGTATTGACACTTTTACTTGAGTAAAACATTTGAGTACTTTTTCCACCACTGGCTTGTACAAACCTCGGCACAAAGCCTCCACGAGCCTGTTGGCCTTTCTTGAGTGGTATAGTTAGTTAACCCATTGATACCTGGAACGCATCTGTGTCACTTTAGATTTCTTTAGGCTATTCAAAAATAGCAGATATACAAGCTCATAGCGCGGCACGAGCTTGTATATCTGCTATTTTTGAAAAATCTCGAAAATATTTTTTTTAGATTTCTTTTTCAAAAAACCTTTAGGATTTAGAAGACATTTCTAGAATCTTCTCAGGTCTTAATGGGAGTTATGCAGGGCCTGGAGCCCAAGCTCTTAGCCGACTCTCCGGGGCCGGGCCGGCCGGTCGGAGCCTTCAAGAGGGCCTGGCAGACAGACAGAGATGGGTCAGTCTGATAAGAGAGAGAGAGAGAGAGGCTGCAGGACACACTAGAAGACCACAGGAATGACAGCCATCTCTGCCTGCCCCCGGGGGCGGCAAACATACATATATATCCACCTTTAAAAAGGTGGGAGAGAGACGGCTGACGAGGGCCTATAATCTGAGAGTCTACATAACAAACAAAACAACGCTGAGAGCTTCGTTTAAAGTGAACGAGAGCCGGAGAAGAAGACGTGCCCCGGGGGTCGGGCGCGTAGTTCTATAATATGTCAGGTAATTGGCTGAGACTTTTTTGTATTTGTTTCTCCGCAGTCCGACCAGCGGAAATCTTCCGTTCCTTGTCCACAGAGATTTTTTTTGTGAGGGGGGGGGACTAAATATTCAGTGAAATCCTGAGTGGTTATTTGCAGTGGTGTAAAGTAACTAGGTACATTTACTCAAGTACTGTACTTAAGTACAATTTTGAGGAATTTTTCCTTTACTGGAGTATTTCCAATTTTGAGTACTTTTACTTCTACTCCACTACATCTCAGAGACAAATCTTGTACTTTTACTCCACTACAGTGATTTGAAAACTTGTGTGCGCGCACACGCACGCACGCACGCACGCACGCACGCACGCACGCACGCACGCACGCACGCACGCACGCACGCACGCACGCACGCACGCACGCACGCACGCACGCACGCACAAAGCACCCAGAGATTCCTGGAATGCACAGACAGATAAGCATCGGAGCCACTGTTCCTGTGAATCCAGATCCTGTACAGTGAGAGAGGGTATAGAGGTGACCTGGACCAGAAGATAAGAAGATAATGTGTATAATTTAAGCCATGAAGACCTGAGGCCCATTCTAAAAAAAAAAGTCTTCTTCTATGACAAACTGGACATGTTGCTGCTGTTGTACTACTCCCTTATTCTCCTTTTTTTGTTCGTATTATCTTTATTTCTTATTCTTCGTTACTGTTATTATGTGCTGCACAAATGTGTGAGGAACCAAAACAAAAAAATAGTTTGTCTCTTATGTACTCGTACAAGTATGTAAGACATAATACAATCATTTAATCTTTACAAAGAATGCATATGAACAGACAAATTGTTTATTAAGTCATATATGTATACACTCTCATTCGCGCGCGCACACACACACACACACACACACACACACACACACACACACACACACACACACACACACACACACACACACACACACACACACACACACACACACACACACACACACACACACACACACACACACACACGGTAGAGAAGGGAAACATCATGATGCAAGGCGTGCTGAGTCACTGTGTATATATATATATATAGCTGCTGTTGGATAAACAGAGGAGGGGTCATTTTCTCTATGACATCTAGGATCTTGTGGGCACAAATTTTGTCATTCGTCGCATTATTCAAGTGTGAATTCAAAAGTTGGAAATCGTAAGCAAGAGTTCGCTATCTATAGATTAGCAATAGCATTGTAATACCACGGAGGTTGTGGGTTCAAATCCACGTGGTGCATCCGGCTTTGTCGAGCGTCTATACCAGTGGTTCTCAAAGTGAATTCCAGGGACTCTCTGGCTTCCTTTAGGGGGGGTCTAAATTGACCCTTACAAGTCTGTAACTCTGACGGTGTACAAATGGAACCAAATGGACCCTAACGGGTCCATTTGGTTCCATTTGTACACCGTCAGAGTTAAGGGGAGACCTTGAAATTTAAACGTTTGAGAACAAGTGGTCTATACGAACACAATTGTTCGGGGGAAGGGTAATATTCGTCACTGTGCACGTACTCCTACGGGCTGGGGGGGGGGGGCACCTGTCAGCAAGTAGGGAGTGTTGGGCGGGAGGAGTGGGACAAATCTGTCTCTACGTCCTCCTGCTGTGGGCTCCTCACTGGCAGGTGAGTCGGCAGGATACGACAGCAGTGACAACGCAGACATGTGTGTGGGGATGGAATCAATTGGCATAGGGACTAAATTGGGGGAGAAAACGGGGTAAAAAGCGAAAAGCGAAAAAAAAACATAAAACAAAAAAAAAAACAGCAGCGATATGCAGGACAGATGAGGAAAATGTTACGGACACGTCAAAACTGAACTTCATGTTAGTACAGGCCCCTGTCATCACTAGAGCCCGGCCCATATATCCGTTTGGCTGATATATTGGTCATTAATTGACTTTTTTTTATCAGCTTTTTAAAATTGTGAAACAGTAGGGCTTAAATGGTTCAACAAAATAAAGTTCAGTATTTTTGTGTATTTTACATTTACTTCTTTGCTTGTTCATTGTATCATTTAAGTTAAATGTAATTTGCATATATTGATGTTTAATATAGTTAATTCATTGATTTCTTATAATATAAATAATATTTTGCTAATTCTATTTAATAATAATAAATGTAAACTTTAATCAAAGTTTTTTTTTTAATTGAGTTCAAGATTGTGTACTTTTTTCTTTCTTTCTTTCTCTACAAAATTAGAGTCAAAAGATCGTAGTACTATATAGTGTAGGCTCCAAAATCGGGATCGGCATCAGACAAATCGGGCATCGTTCGGGCCCTAGTCAACACTCACTCATCCCCATAGATAGAACAATTCATTTCAAGAATGCTCCGTGACACAAAGCCCATTATCCAGTCTTGTGGAACACAGTGGGGTGTGTAGTCTGTGAGAGCAGGTCAAAAATCCTCTTGATCAAGCACGGGATGAGACGTTCCCCCGTCAGGTATCGCAAAGGAGTCTTTCGAGGTCAAAATAAAATAAAAAATAAATCATTGACGTTTCACCATAAATATCCGCCAAGCGCATTCATAAGCGGGCCTTTGAAGTTCCACCTCGGGGGGGGGGGGAGAAAAAAAGAAAGAAAAAAATCCATATTTTTCCACAGCGAATGTTTATAATTAGCTCTACTGGGGCACTCAACTGATGATGATTCTCCAATGGATGAGGTTTGCCAGTGTGTACATAAAAAAAACGCAGTGTGTGTACATGTCTCGAGACGCAACAGTCATTGACGGTCCGTTGCATGGAGAGATCCACATTGCTTTCTGAAAACGGTAAAGCCCTATATATACAACAGTGGTTCTCAACCAGTGGTCCGGGGACCACCAAGTGGTCCTTGGTGAGGTACCAGGGGGGGTCCCCGGTGAAATTAGTTAACGTAGCGTCACAATCATTTTAACCGCTTAGCTACCGAGTGCCGCGCTATGAGCTCGTAGATCTGCAATTTTTGAAAAAAATCTTGAAAATGTGTGCATATCTTTGAATATATGTATATTTTTATTTTATTCTTTACATTTTAACATTTTAAATGAATATCGCGGCCAAATGTATATCAATTTAGGGGTCCTTGGCATGAAAAAAGGTTGAAAACCACGGCTATACAAGGTCCACTCGGGAGGTATATCAGAAAAGGTACAGATGTGTCATAGACTTTGACCTGGGCTGGAGGGATTTCTGTTTCAAACAAACAAACAAACAAACAAACATACGTATCGTTGCTGTCGGGGCAGAAACCTCCATATTCTAACTTGTTGTGTCTTTTCGTAAATCAACGCCCTATAGGCCTACTTGATCATACTACAGCGTCGCACACAAGCAGTGGTGTAAAGTAACTAAGTACATTTACTCAAGTACTGTACTTAAGTACAATTTTGAGGTATCTTTTTTACTTTAGAACAGAGTATTTACAATTGTCTATACTTTTATTTCTACCCCAGTACTCACTACAATTATTTGAAAACTTTAGTTTAGTAACTTTAGTACTTTGCAGATATACATATATTACATTATAACATAACAACATACATTAGCCACTTTAGCCCTATTTTATACCTAGGCTTTTTGAAAATAGCCGATCTACAAGCTCACAACGCTGTGAGCTTGTAGATCGGCTATTTTCAAACATTTTAGTACTTATTATACGTAGCCTGCGAGTTAGTTCATACACTCGAGAGAGAGATTCTATGGGGCTGTTTACAGCGTCATGCAGACCCATACAGTACGTCATACTCTGACGTGGCAGTCAGCTGTCCAATCGGGCGGGTTATTTAAGCTCACCTTCATCTGTGTTCTGTCTGCTTTGTGTTTCATAGGTGTTGTCATGCAGCGTTTACTCCCACCACCACCCCAGCACCACCAGTGGGCTCTGCTATTGGTTCTGTTCCCCATGGGGGGTTGTTATGTATATCTCCCTGCTCTTAAAGGTTAATGATGGTTGTCTTAATTATGCTGAGCAGGGAGAACAAATTTAGCAGAGCCTGAACGCCAAAATAAAATATATTACATCCACTCTTGTATTCTCATTCTATAATATTGTTTCATATATTTGGTCTGTAATATTGGTTCAATCTATTCGTGAGTTATCTGACAGAATTACTTTTGGCACTTTAAGTACCAAAAGTATGCACAAAAGTATGCACATTGATACCAATTCTTTTGTATTAAACAAGTGCCTTTTTGAATTCCGGACTTTTACTTGTAACAGAGCACTTCTACATTGCAGTATTGATACTTTTACTTAAGTAAAACATTTGAGTACTTTTTCCACCACTGCACACAAGCATCAAAAGCAGTAGATCCGCCTTTCGACCTTGTAGATCTGCTGCTTTTGCTACATATGTTTCTTATATGTTTTTACTACAACCGTTTTGGACATACGAGGTTTTCACCCGACAGAATATATTTCAGAATATATTTCACGCTCATAACAAAAAGGTGGAGCCGGATTTGATAAAGGCGAGCAATTACGTGTGAGTCAGGGACCACCGAGTTCGAGCAGAACTGTTGAACCTCTGGTGTGGCATTGGGTAAAAAAAAAAAGAAAAGAAAAAAGCACCACAGCACAACAAAATAAAATGCTACACCATTGTTGAATAGTACAGTTATATTACAGAGAGGAGGTATTAAATGCACGAGAGCGGAGGAGGTGATGATAAACGGCAGAGGAACAGGGCTTTTTTTTTGGAAGGGATTCAAAAGGCGTCTAGTTCTACAAGTATGTCTGTCCGTTTTTTTTATCGCCCACAGCTGCTGTAAGCAGATGTTAAAAACGCTTGTTTCGAGTCAGCGGGGGAATGATAACACTTCTATAAAACTCACATGCAATTTAGCCATGTCGTTTATTCCAGTGCAGAGAGTAAGACTAAAGACTAGGCCTCCCACACAACTGGTGCAATTTAGAACGTTTCGGTGTGAATCGGAGGTTTAATGTAACACTCCGGATTTCGCCGTGTGCGTCTAAACATCTTTGAATGCCCAAGTTTCTACTAGAGCCTAATGGGACTTCAGGAATCAATAGGAAGTCATTCCGGGAGGACTTATCCCACCCCTCAGCAAAACATTTGACATCACCTCCCTAAACGACCACCGAGTGATCACTAACAGAAAGACACACGACAATAATGCACATTGGGATGAAAGTGTGGACACCGTCTCTCGTCTCTTCACAAGAATGTGTGTTTTTTACGTAGCATTTTAATTTGAACTTTAATTTGTTTCCTTACGCTGGGATTTCCTGCATCTGTTCTGAGAGGGTTTCAGTTCAAAGCTCTATAAGATCCATTTTGAAAAGCAGAATAAAAACAAAACAAACAAACATTACAAATCTGAACTGTGCTCGCCGACATTAGTCCTGCACGCAGAGCATAACGTATCATCATCGGCGAACACGGAAATTCCGCACAGATCACATTACTGCCGAACCAGAACAAAAAGATCAAAATTGCTACAAAGATTTGGGAGATAGGCGTGAGAATGAGGAGCACGATCGTCCGTCCGGTCGGTACTTCTTTTAACCCATTGATACCTGGAACGCATCTGTGTCACTTTAGATGTCTTTGGCTATTCAAAAATAGCAGATATACAAGCTCATAGCGCGGCACCGAGTGCCGCGCTATGAGCTTGTAGATCTGCTATTTTTGAAAAATCTTGACTTTTTTTTTTTTTATAAAAAAAAAAAAAAAACTAAGGATTTAGAAACATTTTTAAGAATCGCCTCAGGTCTTAATGGGTTAAGAAACCTTTTGAACGTCAACACGCAAAAGGGAAAAGTGTAGAGAAGAATCCGCCAGGCGAAACTCAGCGATTGACCCAGATCTTAATAGAGACAAATCCAACCTTACGAGCAAAACCTTTCTCAGTGTCTTGTTTTCTATTGGGTTAGAGTGTTTCAAGTTCCATCACCAGCATTTGGCCAGGGGAGTCAGCGGACTTTTCACCCTCCGGCTGGGGCTGAATATGTCCCTCACCTCGGTCTCCAGCCGCACTCCTGGAACCTTGAAGACGGACACATCTGTGGGCAGAGACGAAAATGGTAAATGGTGCATTCAAATACAGTTTACAGTTTAGGCATTTAGCAGATGCTCTTAATCCAGAGCGATTTACAGTAAGCAAGGACACAAGACAATACATCATAATACATCATAATACATCAAATGCATAAAATGTTTTAATCTAATAATAAAGTAAGTACGTACAATAAATACATAAGTAAACCAATAATCTAATAATAACTAATACATACGTAAACCAAGAACCTATCATCAGCCTGTACATTGAAACTATACACACTATAGGATGCCAAGGCCAACAATGACCCGGCATCTGTCTACACAACATGCTATCTAAGTTACATTTTATTCTTTGCATAATCCTGCAAGGTCGTCAAGGCTAGGGCAAGTAAATAGCGCTTTTATCCAAAGCGCTTTACATAGATTGTGCATTACATTCACCCATTACATACATACAGTACATAACATTCACCCATTCACACACACATTCATACACCGATGGCGGAGGAAACCGTGCAAGGCACCAACCTGCTCATCAGGAGCAATTAGGGGTTCAGCGTCTTGCTCAAGGACACTTCGTCACTAGCCTCGATCTCCAGGCTTTTATTGTTTAGTGTTGCTAAAAAATAAAAGCCTGGCCCAGCGCGTCGGTGTACTCCGTATGAGGAAGTGTTTCACTTCCCAACCAACCAGAGTGCAGTGGGCGTCGCTCGTAATGTTGTGTTAACGGGGCGGGGGTTGACGGACAGATTGGTGAACCAATGGGATCAGCCGCAATCTCTCGCCGGCTCTTTACACCCGCCCCTCTATACACGAAATCGGGAGCGTTGGGGCAGTCTACTTCGACACTGACTCTGGGGGAGCCCGGGATCGAACTGGGAACCTCACGGTTGCCATCCGGCCGCTCTACCGGCCACTCTACCCCTGAGCCACTGCCGCCACGAAGGTGCCATTGATCAGAATAGATAAGTGGTCCTCAAACGTATCAATTTCAAGGACGCTCGTAACTCTGTGAGCGTGCAAATGAATGAAGCGTGCAAATGAACGCTCACAAGAGTGTCAGACCTGTAAGGGTCCGTTTGCCTCGTTGTGTTGTGTCAATGGTGCACACGCACGCGTACATAATATAAACACAAGTAAGACGCGCGAACGCTGGAAGCGAACGCAGATTGACTGTGGCTGCTATATTTCAACCACACTGTAGTAGTGCACTCTGCCGCACTCTGGAGGCTGTATACAGGCAGTGCAGCTGCTGGCATTTCAGCACGGAGTTTCGAGTCACATGGGGGCGCGAGCCAATGAGAGCTAAACACAGACGGACAGAGACACACACACACAACCCAAGCACGGTGACATAGTAAGCTCCACTTGGTCGGAGGCGCGTTCGCAATAATGTATCAGGCATGTGTACGTGGAGACATACAAACACACTTGACAGGGACAATACAAAAAACTGATCCAATAAAAAATGAAAAACGGGAGGAATTGTTCCCTGACGTGACGTCAGGGACCAAATCAGTTTGGCCTGTTTTGAGACCAATTTACAGAAAACCCCAGATTTGCTGTGAAAGCCTGAGTGTTCAAACTGGGGTATTTTTGAGGATAGAAGAGAGGTAGGGGAGACCAAAAACACACAAAAAAAGAAGAAAAAGTAAAAATTCATGGTGTAGTCCCTTTAACACATTGACCGCCGGGCCCGTAGTTCTACGGGCCGTTAAATCCAACGCTTAACCGCCGATCCCGTAGCCTACGGGCTGTGGTGCTTTTTCCTTTTTTTCGAAAAATCTTTTTTTTTTCAATTTTCCGGTACGGCACATTTCATTGTAACACCACCGGAAACAGAATTATTTGGGATCCGGTTTTGACGATCACGCCGGCTCCCATTCTAAAGTCTACACTGAAACGCAATTTTCTTCGATTGTAGTTTTTCTCCTCGCTGATCACTGTTTAACATAAACCGTTTAACTCAACAATGGATGCCCCGTTTGACACGTGGTTTGGACTGGTAGACGCAGGGAGATGTCCGCGATGTTTACAAACAGTGCACAGCTCAATCTTAAGGATTTTAACGATGTCTATGGCGACGTGAAAAAAACAAAAAACAACAATAAAACGTTGGCACTGGTGAGTACATTATGAGATTAACCTCTGGCGGTAAATGTGTTAATGCATTTTAATAAGTCACATGTGTTCTTAAAATTATTTTGTATATGGACTATAAAGTTTAATGTATTTTTGTTTTGTTTTTGCGAACGCGGAAGGAGGCGCGGCGAAGCCGCGCCTCCGACCAAGTGGAGCTTACTATGTCACTGTGCTTGGGTTGTGTGTGTGTGTCTCCATGTGTCTGTGTTCACGCTCTCATTGGCTCGCGCCCCCATGTGACTCACGCTCTCATTGCCTCGCGCCCCCATGTGACTCACGTGCGTGCACTGCCTATTTGCAGCTGCCAGAGTGCGCCAGAGTGCAGGAATTTAGACAATGCTCTGCACACGCACACGCACACACACACACACACACACACACGATGTCAATGGCTATTCAAAAATAGCAGATATACAAGCTCATAGCGCGGCACCGAGTGCCGCGCTATGAGCTTGTATATCTGCTATTTTTGAAAAACCTTGAAAAAGTGTGCATATCTTTGAATATTCATATTTCTTTTAAGCGAAAATTAACAGATTTCTTTGCTTCTGGGGGTCCCTGGCACAAAACATTTTCAAATGGGGGTCCGCGGCCAAATGTATATCAATTTAGGGGTCCTTGGCATGAAAAAGGTTGAACGAACACTGCTTTAGGGCACAGCTAATGGGGATCCTAACAAATGAACAAAAACTAAAAAAAGTACATGCCCAGAATAGGGACGCTGCTATAGAGTTCATGTGGATAAACAGGTACGTGGCAAAAAAAAAATCATTTCTTGGCAGACGTTAACAGGGCAGAATTCAGCACAGTGGGTAGTGCTATAATGTGTCGATATGACTAATAGCTGCTCTCATTAAAAGACTCTCCACCAGCAAAGGGGGGAGAGGAGGGGGGGGGGGGGGCACCATTTAACCCATTAAGACCGGGAACGCATCTGTGTCATTCTTTTTTTTAGATTTCTTTGGCTATTCAAAAAATAGCAGATCTACAAGCTCCTAGCGCGGCACCGAGTGCCGCGCTAGGAGCTTGTAGATCGGCTATTTTTTTTGTTAATCGTGAAAAATTTGTGCAAATCATTGAATATATATGTATATATATTTATTTTTACTGAAATATTTGCTTCTGGGGGATTCTACAAATGTCTTCTAAATCCTAATTATTATTATTTTTTTAAGGCTTTTAATGCTCAGTGGTTCTCAAACTTTTTTTGTATTTGTCGGCGGACCCCCCCCCCCCATCTCAAAATATGTTGTTCCAGGGACCCCCAGAAGCAAAGATTTGAGTAAAAAGAATTCCCTTTAAAAATATATACATATTGAAAGATTTGCACACATTTTCACGATTTCCCCCAAAAATAGCAGCTCTACAAGCTCGTAGCGCGGCACTCGGTGCAGCGCTACGAGCTTGTATATCTGCTATTTTTGAATAGCCAGGGAAATCTTAAAATGACACAGATGTGTTCCCGGATTGAATGGGTTAAAATAGCTAGACAGAGAATAATGGAGAATCTTCTTTCTCGGCCAATTTATTCACTCCCTGTTCAGTTCTTTTTCGTCTTGGTTTCTGGCGGTCGACTTCCTGCCGCTATAGGCTACTGATGATTCTCTCTCTCTCTCTCTCTCTCTCTCTCTCTCTCTCTCTCTCTATGAATTCAAGTCTCCATGGGCTGACTAATCAATAGAAAAAAAAGAATACATATTTTGGTTGAACGATCCCTTTAAGAACAAAACATTTCAGTGCTTCTTCCACTACTGAAGGAAAGTTGATACGTAACAAAACACAACAGACGCCTGCATCCGTCATCATCAAACACATTATCTTTGCCTCAACAATCCTTGAGCTCAAAATCTGCTTTCACCCAGCAAAAAAAAAGCACCCCCCTCCCCTCCCCCCCCCCCCCACCCTCCCAAACAACAACAACAACAAAATTGTTTTCAAATGTGAAGGAATCGCTGGTGCTGGTATACCTTAGAATCGCTTTCTTTTTCCCGACAGACGGGCCCCTGCGGTACTATAACGCCCACGTTTTCAAAGAGCACCAGGCAGCCAACCCACACTCGGCGCCATACCTCCCAATTACCCCCAAAAAAACTCATCCTCGTCCTTAACTCTTTAAGACCTGAGAACGCATCTGTGTGTCATTTTTAGATTTCGTTGGGCTATTCAAAAATAGCAGATATACAAGCTCATAGCGCGGCACCGAGTGCCGCGCTATGAGCTTGTAGATCTGCTATTTTTGAAAAATCGTGAAAAATGTTGTGCAAATCTTTGAATATATATATATTTAAAGCGAGCATTTCTAGCTAAAATGTTATTGCTTCTGGGGATTCTACAAATGTCTTCTAAATCAGTTTAAAACAGTTTTCTGAAACACTTATGTTGCTATAATATTAATGTCAGTGTCAAGGAGCCCCACAACGATATGTATTTGGCTGCGGACCCCCATCTAAAAAAAAAATAATTCCAGGGACCCCCAGAAGCAAAGATTTGAGTAAAAAACAATTGCTTTATAGATATATATTCAAAGATTTGCAAAAAAAAACACGATTTAAAAAAAAATTGCAGATCTACAAGCTCATAGCGCGGCACTCGGTGCCGCGCTATGAGCTTGTATATCTGCTATTTTTGAATAGCCAAAAGTATAAAATATGGATAAAGTGGTTACACAGATGCGTCCCCCGGTCTTAAAGGGTTAAAACCTTCCACTTAAAAGAACGTGGTTATATCCCCCCCCCCCCCCCCGTCTGTCCTTGAGGAGACAGGTGGGGCTGTCTGTGTTTAGGCGGTACACTCTCTGACAGCGGTGCAAATGTAACCAAACGGACCCCGTGAGGGGGTCCGTTTGGTTACATTTGGCACCGCTGTCAGAGTCTAAACGAAGGCTGAGGATTATGACAGTGTCGCTAGACCGGCAGCCGGGCCTTCAAAAACAATGTGCGTGTGTGTGTGTGTGTGTGTGTGTGTGTGTGTGTGTGTGTGTGTGTGTGTGTGTGTGTGTGTGTGTGTGTGTGTGTGTGTGTTATTCTTCAGTGAGCATAGCAGAGCTGCTGTATATGGCGGATATGTTGAAAGAGCCCATCTGTGCGGCCCCGGCAGGGGGTCTGTGTCTTTAATCAGGCCCTCGCAGTGCGCGCGGTGACAAAGAAAAACACGCGCGCACGCACACACACGCACATGCACACACACACACACACACACACACACACACACACACACACACACACACACACACACACACACACACACACACACACACACACACACACACACACACACACACACACACACACACACACACACACGCACACACAGAGTACCTTGTAGGCAAACCTGACGACGTCGACACAACGCCAGTGGTGGAAAGTAACTAAGTACATTTACTCAAGTACTGTACTTAAGTACAATTTTGAGGTATTTGTACTTTACTTGAGTATTTACAATTTCCAATACTTTTACTTCTACTCCACTACATCTCAGAGGCAAATATTGTACTTTTACTCCACTACAATTATTTGAAAACTATAGTTACTAGTTACTTTTCAGATAAAAATCATGATGTAAAGAAACATACATTACCCACTTTAACCCTATTTTATACCTAGGCTATTTGAAAATAGCAGATCTACAAGCTCACAACGCGTCGCATCGCGACGCGTTGTGAGCTTGTAGATCGGCTATTTTCAAATATTTAGTACTTTTACTTTTGGTACTTTAAGTACATTTTGATGCCAATACTTTTGTACTTTTACTCAAGTAAATTTTTTATTCTGGACTTTTACTTGTAACAGAGTATTTTTATATTGCAGTATTGGTACTTTTACTTAAGTAAAGAATTTGAGTACTTTTTCCACCACTGCACAACGCACAACGTGTGTGTCTGTGAGTTTTGCTTTCTGTCTGCTATGTGTGGGTGTCGGACGGTGTCGAGAGAGAGACGAAAAACAATTATCCGCGCGCCATCTTGAATTCTCCCCCACTGCCGTCTGTGTATTTGTTAAGCCACTTAAACCAGTGGTCCGGGGACCACCAGTGGTCCTTGAGGGGGTTCCAGGGGGTCCCCCAGCAAAAGGTGTTAATACATTTTCACCCCTTTATCCATATTGTATACGTTGGCTATTCAAAAATAGCAGATATACAAGCTCGCAAGCGCGTCTGCGAGCTTGTAGATCTGCTATTTCTTAACACAAGGATTTTGTAGAATATTGCATTTTTTAACACAAATCTTCTCTTCTGGGGGTCCCTGGCACAAAACATTTTGAGATGGGGGTCCATGTGTGCCAAATGTATATCAATTTAGGGGTCCTTGGCATGAAAAAGGTTGAAAACCACTGCCTTAAACCCTCTAGATTTCAGTAAACTGGACCTGAATTGTCTCTGTCCGGATTTGGACCGCTTTTTTTCTGTCTACAATAAAAGGTAAAAAATTGTCAATCTACAAGCTCTCAACGCGTCTCAGTGTTTGAAAACATTAGTTACTAGTTAATTTATAGATTTGGATTATTATTACAAAACATTAACCACTTCAGCCCTATATACACTTCTGCCATTTGAAAATAGCAGATCTACAAGCTCACAATGCGTCATCACAATGCGTCATGATGCGACGCATTGTGAGCTTGTAGATCTGCTATTTTCAAACGATTTTTTTTTTTAATGTGGGAAAAAACTTGGGACATTCTGCATAACGAGTACCTTTACTTTCGGTACTTTAAGTGCATTTTGATGCCAATGCGTCTGTACTTTTACTCAAGTCAATTTTGAATTCCGGACTTTTACTTGTAACAGAGTATTTCTAATCTACATTGCAGTATTGATACCTTTACTTTTAAGTAAAACAATTGTGTACTTTTTCCACCACTGTCTGTCTGTGTCTGCCCCCGACACTGTGCACGTACATGCTGTAAGACGGAGGAGAGAGAGAGATGATTCTAACCCTTTAAGACCGGGGGACGCATCTGTGTAACCACTTTATCCATATTTTATACTTTTGGCTATTCAAAAATAGCAGATATACAAGCTCATAGCGCGGCACCGAGTGCCGCGCTATGAGCTTGTAGATCTGCTATTTATTTTTAAATCGTGTTTTTTTTTTGCAAATCTTTGAATATATATCTATAAAGCAATTGTTTTTTACTCAAATCTTTGCTTCTGGGGGTCCCTGGAATATTTTTTTTGAGATGGGGGTCCGCAGCCAAATACATATCGTTGTGGGGCTCCTTGACACTGACATTAATATTATAGCAACATAAGTGTTTCAGAAAACTGTTTTAAACTGATTTAGAAGACATTTGTAGAATCCCCAGAAGCAATAACATTTTAGCTAGAAATGCTCGCTTTAAATATATATATATTCAAAGATTTGCACAACATTTTTCACGGATTTTTCAAAAATAGCAGATCTACAAGCTCATAGCGTGGCACTCGGTGCCGCGCTATGAGCTTGTAGATCTGCTATTTTTGAATAGCCAACGAAATCTAAAAATGACACACAGATGCGTTCTCAGGTCTTAAAGAGCTAACATAAAGTGGGTGTGTATAATGCGTACTGTCTCGTAGCTGTGTGATGGGCGGGGGCAGGGTGCTGAAGTACGGGTGGCTCAGGCTCTCCTGGGCAGAGATGCGGTCCTTGGGGACGGCCATTAACATGTGCTGGGCCAGATCCTCCGTCTTATAGGGGAGCTGTGACAGCCTGCAGAAGGAGAGGAGAGGAGAGGAGAGGAGAGGAGAGGAGAGGAGAGAGGAGAGGAGAGGAGAGGAGAGGAGAGGAGAGGAGAGGAGAGGAGAGGAGAGGAGGAGAGGAGAGGTAATATTCGTGATCAGCAGTGGTGGAAAAAGTACTCAAATTCTTTACTTAAGTAAAAGTACCAATACTGCAATATAAAAATACTCTGTTACAAGTAAAAGTCCAGAATTAAAAATTTACTTTAGTAAAAGTACAAAAGTATTGGCATCAAAATGTACTTAAAGTACCAAAAGTAAAAGTACTAAATATTTGAAAATAGCCGATCTACAAGCTCACAACGCGTCGCGATGCGACGCGTTGTGAGCTTGTAGATCTGCTATTTTCAAATAGCCTAGGTTTAAAATAGGTTTAAAGTGGTTAATGTATGTTTCATTATATCATAATTTATATCTGAAAAGTAACTAGTAACTAAAGTTTTCAAGTAAATGTAGTGGAGTAAAAGTACAATATTTGCCTCTGAGATGTAGTGGAGTAGAAGTAAAAGTATTGGAAATTGGAAATACTCAAGTAAAGTACAAATACCTCAGAATTGTACTTAAGTACAGTACTTAAGTAAATGTACTTAGTTACTTTCCACCACTGGTGATCAGTCCATGATGTTTGCTACAGCTTCTCTCTCTCACACACACACACACACATGCATGCTCACAGTCGTGTCTACACAAATTTATATTTAGTACTTGCACACACACACACACACAGGCCCAATGAATGAACAAATAATGAATGCGCACGCACGCACGCACGCACACTGCGCACACGCACACAGACACACACACACACACACACACACACAACACACACACACTACACACACACACACACACACACACACACACACACACACACACACACACACACACACACACACACACACACACACACACACACACACACACACACAGGTGTCTATGATCAGACATATGAAAATACAAAAAAAAACGAGACATCAATACACATGTATCCAAAGCAGTGGTTTGCTCATTATCCTGTCTGTCTGTCTGTCTGTCTGTCTGTCTGTCTGTCTGTCTGTCTGTCTGTGCTCCTTGCTCTACCTCAACAATATTGCCTCTGCCACGGCCAATTTTATCAGCTCACTATTCAATTACATGTAATTCTGCTGCCTGTTTTGTGTGTGTGTGTGTTGTGTGTTTTCATAACTCTACTCTTGAGAGGACCAGAGGAAGAGGAAGAGTGCAGTAAACCGGTGGACATTTCGTCGGTCCTCACCAGTGTTGCCAGATCTTGCGAGAGGAAAAAAGGCAACCAGGTCTAGTATGAAAACAAGCCCAAAGAAGCGACTATACGTATATAGGCCACATGAGCACTTTAAACCTGTATGCATTGGCTATTTGATAGCCCGTCCACAAGCTCACAATGCGCCGCATAGCGACGCATTGTGAGCTTGTAGATCTGTTATTTTCCAACAAATCTTGAAACATTTAGAAAAATATGGATTTTTTTTAAACAACAAAAATCTTTATGAACAACACAAATCCTGTATCGGGTCCCTGCTACAAAATATTTCCAGATGTGAAGCAAACCCAAATTGTTTAGAAACAAGCCCCCCAAAAAAAAACGCAACCACCAATATTTACAAGTAACTTACAGAAAAAGCTAACATGGCAACACTGGTCCTCACTGTGCGAGGGACAACAAGTGTTATAGGGAGGGTCGGAGGTCATGATTTCAAGGTCAGACATGAGGAAGAACGGGGGGGGGGGGGGCAGTCATTGGAAATCAACGGAGGCTCCTCACAAGTATAGTAATACAAACGTGTCCGTGCATATGTGTGTGTGTGTGTGTGTGTGTGTGTGTGTGTGTGTGTGTGTGTGTGTGTGTGCGGCGTGCGTGCGTGTGCGTGTGTGTGTCTGTGTGCCGCGCGTGTGCATACACACACACGCGTGTTTTTATCTACATAGTTGTCTGTCCGTGCAGTTGTAGAAAGAGAGCCTTTGGTCTCACCAGGGGGGCCCGTTTAATTAAATCTACGGACGGCAGGAAAAAAGAAGAAAAAGGAAAAAAAGATGCAGAGAGAGAGAGAGCAAGGATGGAGTAAGCGAGTGAGAGTGAGAGAGAGAGAGACACCGAAAGATAGAGAGATATAAAAAGAGAGTGAGAGAGAGATGGAGTTTTGGGGAGTGTGGGATGGGTTGTTGGGGCGGTGGGGTCTCCCATTCATCGGCTTTGAATAGACTTCCATTGAAGATTCGACCCAAACTCACCCGTTGCCCCGCCCAATATCACCACCCCCTTCACTGTCACTCTTCCCCTTGTTTCTGCCATCTCTCTCTCTCTCTCTCTCTCTCTCTCTCTCTCTCTCTCTCTCTCCCTCTCTCCCTCTCTCTCTCTCTCTCTCTCTCTCTCTCTCTCTCTCTCTCTCCCTCCCTCTCTCTCTCCCTCTCTCTCTCTCTCTCGTCTCTCTCTCTCTCTCTCTCTCTCTCTCTCTCTCTTCTCATGTATGGAAATGTTAGGAATGACTTTGATGACCACAAGAATTCTCTCTCACGTTTCTTTTGCGCCGTCGTCGTTTTTTTGGCATTGGCAGAGGACACGTCCGATCGGGCTAGGTATATGTGCCAGTTGAAACTAGTGGTGTAACTAAGTAACTAAGTACATTTACTCAAGTACTGTACTTAAGTACAGTTTTGAGGTACTTTTACTTTACTGGAGTATTTCCAATTGTCTATACTTTTACTTCTACTCCACTACATCTCAGAGGGAAATATTGTACTTTTACTCCACTACAATTATTTGAAAACTTTAGTTACTAGTTACTTTGCAGATAAAAATTATTACATTATAAAACATACATACATACACTTCAACCCCATTTTATACATAGGCTATTTGAAAATAACCGATCTACAAGCTCACAACGCGTCGCATCGCGACGCGTTGTGAGCTTGTAGATCAGCTATTTTCAAACATTTTAGTACTTCTACTTTTGGCACTATAGGTATATTTTCATACCAATACTTGTACTTACTTGTACTTTTACTCAAGGGATATTTTTAACACAGGCCTTTTACATGTAACAGAGTATTTCTACATTGTAGTAATGATACTTTTACTTAAGTACTTTTTCCACCACTGTTTTTTGGCATTGGCAGAGGACACGTCCAATCGGGCGAGGTATAATACGTGCCAGTTGAAACTATGTTGTGCTTTTTTTCCCCCACAAAGAACCTGAGGGCAAGAGAAAATAAAAACGTCTGCTAGCGAGCGAGCGCTGGCGCTCTCGTTATAGCTTGATCTCCGTTCCGACCGCCGTTCGAGTGCATTTCAATCAACACGTTTCCAAAAAAAACATAAAAGACTAAAACAAAGACAAAAAAAAAAAAAGGCTTTTCCAATCGAGAGAGGGAAAATAAAAAATAAAAAATAAAAACTTGGAAAGCCTTAAGCCTGATGGTATACCTCATCGTACGAACAGGGTCCGATCTCCAAGCCCACAGTGTGGCGCGGACGCGGCTCGCTTTGAGCTTGTAGATCCGATGTTTTTCAGCGCGTTACTGAGAAAGCTTTATTGAAATTGTTTCCATTTAGCCATTTAGCCCATTAAAACCGGGAAAGCATTTGTGACCATTTTCCGACATTAACCATTATTTTATACTTTGGCTATTCAAAAATAGCAGATATACAAGCTCACAGGAGCGAAAAATCATGAAAACGTGCGCACATCTTTGAATGTCAATATTTTTCAAAGCAATTTTTTTTTACTCAAATCTTTTGCTTGTGGGGGTCCCTGGTTGGAACAACATAAATGAGATGGGGGGTCAGTTTTGGGAGTACCTTGACGTGAGAAGGTTTGAGCACCACTGACACAGAAACATAAGTTTTTCAGAAAACTGTTATATAGGATTTAGAAGTCATTTTTAGAATTGGCCTCAGGTCTGTCTTAATGGGTTAGCTCAGGCGATGCGTCATAGAGTCAACGAGGAAACCTTTGGACGGAACTCCTGGCTATTGTAAAGGTTCTGGACCAGAACGTCGGCTAGACGCCTGAAAATGTACCGCTCCATCCGTCAGTGGTGGAAAGTAATTAAGTATATTTACTCAAGTAAGTGCTGTACTCAAGTACAATCGATTTTTTTCTTTTTTTTTTTACTTTACTGCAGTGGTTTTCAACCAGTGGTCCGGGGACCACCAGTGGTCCTTGAGGGAGTACCAGGGGGTCCCCAACAAAATAGGTTAACGTAGCGTCACAATCATTTTTAACCACTTAGCCACGGCTATTCAAAAATAGCAGATACACAAGCTCATAGCGCGGCACCGAGTGCCGCGCTATGAGCTTGTAGATCTGCTATTTTTGAAAAAACTTGAAAAGGTGTGCATATCTTTGAATATTTATATTTTTTAAAGCGAAAAATTAACTGATATCTTTGCTTCTGGGGCTCCCTGGCACAAAACATTTTCAAATGGGGGTCCGCGGCCAAATATATATCAATTTAGGGGTCCTCGGCATGAAAAAGGTTGAAAACCACTGCTTTACTGGACTATTTAAAAAAAATAAGAAGAATTGTACTTTTACTCTATCATTATTTGAAAACTTTTTGTTAAAAGTTACTTTGTAGATTTTGATTATCATTACAAACCATTACCTTGTAGATCGGCTATTTTCAAAAGGTTTTTTATGCATTTTGAAAACGTCTACATAATGAGTTTTACTTTTGGTACTTAAGGTCAATTTAGCTCCCAGTACTTTTTGCACTTGCATTTGCATTTACTCAAGTACATTTTGAATACCGGACGTTTTCACTCGTAACAGAACATTTCCACACTGCGGGTAAGGTATTGATACTTTTACTTAAATATGTGAGTAGTTTGTCCACCCACCCACCCCTCCTCTCTGTGTATACAGCTACAAGACTGGAGCAGTGTTAGGTCAGATGTCAGTGTGTGAGGGGGGGGGGGGGGGGGGGAGAGAGAGAGAGAGAGAGAGAGAGAGGAGAGAGAGAGAGAGAGAGAGAGAGGGGAGGGGGTTCGCCCAGCTTGTCAGACAAAGACTCTTCTGTGCGTACAGACGCTTCCTGACTACCATACCTCTCGGTCTTCTTCTCCAGTGGTGGAAAAGTAACTAAGTATGTTTACTCAAGTACAGGGGTCCTCAACGTTTTCAGGCCAAGGACCACCTAACAGAGAGAGATGAAGCAGGGACCCCTTCTATATTGTATAAAATTGTGTTTCAGATTAAACTTTTTCTTGCGTTGTGAGCTTGTAGATCTGCGATTTTCGGCTAATATTCCCAGAAGGGATGCTAGGGTTCAAGCAGTTAATGAAAAAAAAATGATACCACACAAACATTTGGCGGACCCCCTGTAGTAACTCTGAGGACCCCCTAGGGGTCCCGGACCCCCTGTTGAAGACCCCACGAGGCCAATTCTACGAATGGCTTCTAAAATCAGTAGTTCTCAAACTTTTCTTGACAAATTGATATAAATTTGTGCCGCGGACCCCCATCTGATGTTTTGTACTTTTTCACTCCGCTACAATTATTTGGTTACTTTGCAGATCTAGATTATTGATACAAAAACATAAATTAACCACGCTAGCAAGGCCTAATTTGCGTAAACTTCTGCCTTTCGAAAATAGCCGATCTACAAGCTCGGCTTGTATTTTTTTTTTAGCTCTTTTCGAAAAGGTTTTGAAAAATGTGAGTACTTCTACTTTGGTTCTGTAAAAATCTTTTGATGGCAAATACATTGAATGTATTGATAACATGGAAGATATTTACCAATCCTATGGAGAAATGTTTTTTTTTGTTGTACTGTAGGACATCCTGATTCAGACTTTGCCTTAGTTGATATGTTACGGTTTTTGGCAAGTATGAAGAAAATGACAACAGTGAACAACAGTGCAGTACCTTTTGACATTTAGGCCTTTTACTTGTAACAGAGTAGTTTTACATGGTGGCTACTTTTACTTAATTAAAAAAAGAGTAGAGTAGAGTACCACTGGTCTTCTCTTTCTCTCTTGCTCTCTTGCTCGCTCTCTCTTACGCACGCACACATGCACGCTGATGGCCTGCTGTGCAGCGCTGCACACAGAGTATTGATGCAGTCGCAGGTTAAACAATCTGAGGTATAATCTAACAGTAATCCAAGTACCATTCTGGTGGTTCGGATTACTGCAAACACTCACTGAACTCACTCACTGAACTCACTCACTCACACACTCACACACTCACACACTCACACACTCCCACACACACACACACACACACACACACACACACAGTAAACCATCGGAAATAGCTAATCTACAAGCTCACTGGAGCCAGGGCGGAGCACCCCACACCCATCACTCCCGCCCCCTATACCCCTCCATCGCCTTACTACCACCAGCTATGCAAGCAGGTGTGTAACTGATGACAATTAGGAAAATGGCAAGAGGTGCTCCCAATCTGATCAAGGTCAAGTCCACACCCACACACAACACACAGACAGAGATACCAAGTCAAACTGAATCTGTACTTTTTATACTACAATTTTTTGGCTCGAAGCGAGCCCACGTTGTTTCATTAGGAACAGTATTTTCTAGTTATTATTATTATTTTAATTGTAACATGTATTTTATGATTTTAGTTTGTATCCCAGTTGTGTACTTACTTACGTTATTTTTTATAAGTGGTGTTATATACTCCTTTGCTTTCTGTTTTGGCTACCGTAGAAATGGTCTCACTTGTAAAAGAGGTTTTTTAATCTCACAGTGACTTCCTGGTTAAATAACGTTTAAATACAGTATATTTGCTTTGCGGGTTAAGCGCGCTCTGCAAATAACATTTAGTTGACTTCTACCTTTCTTAGTTGAAGTTTTACGCGGTCGTTTAAGCGCGAGCCAAGTTTCACGATCCCCGGTGCTCCAGATACCTGCTGTGTAACTTCAAAGGTACACAGACATGAATGATATCAAATAAAATTTTTTTTTTTATTATTTCTGGAAATCTTTCTTGCAGATGTGTGCTTTTTTTGTCCTTAAACACTTGTGACTGAGCAGCGACTGATCGTTCTTTTGCAGTGAGCTTGATTGATTCCAAATATCGTTGTCGTCGAGCAGCAGTGGTGTAAAGTAACTAAGTACATGTACTCAAGTACTGTACTTAAGTACCATGTTGAGGTACTTTTACTTTACTGGAGTATTTCCAGTTTTCAGTACTTTTACTTCTACTCCACTACATCTCAGAGGCAAATATTGTACTTTCACTCCACTACAATTATTTGAAGACTTTAGTTACTAGTTACATTGTAGATTTAGATTATTAAATGTAAGATTTAATAATCCATCAAACTTTGGAAGCCAATCTTAGCCAATCAGGATGGAACATGGAACATCGGACAGATCCGCGTTGATCACATGACTGTAGAGATACTGTGTACCGGTTCGCGTGATGTTTGGACAAAATCTGTAGGAGTAATAGCAAAAAATGTGCGTTACAAAAATCGGCCTCCTGGTGGCGCTATAACAGGCCAATCTGAAAAATTCGGGGCAGAGGTTCGGCTTTGGCATCCAGGGAGTGTGTGTGTGCACAGTTTCGCAGCGACCGGGCCATCAGTGCCGGAGATAAGCTGTTCACAGACGGACACACGGACGGACGGACAGACGGACGGACGGACAGGGTGCAAAACACAGTCTCGGCCATGCCTTTCGACAATAAGTAATTTTTTGGGGAGAACTACTCCTTTAATGCCAAAGCAGCGGCGGGGTTGATTTATGTTATCTCTCAGCTGATGTTTTCCACTTCGGAGGCTGTTTAAGTGTCTGGCAGCGCAGGCCACAGCACAGCTCAGCTCGTTCAAATATTCACAAACCACATGCAAATATGACTTAGCCCAGGTGTATATGGGTATCTGGCCAAACGTCTTACATCGGCACTTTCCATCTGGGGGGGGGCGGGGTGTGTGTGTGTGTGTGTGTGTGTGTGTGTGTGTGTGTGTGTGTGTGTGTGTGTGTGTGTGTGAGAGTGTGTGCGTGTGGGGCGTTGATGAATGCCAACGAAATGCCGGACACAAACTAGAGAGCAAATAAGCAGTTATTAACCACTTTCTGAAAGGCCGCTAAGTAATACGCTCAATATAATGCAAAGTAAAAAAAAAAACTGTAAAAGAAATTTCAACCGGTAACTCTGAGAATGCACATAAGGGAGCCGAATGGAACCTTTATGGGTCCATTTGGTTCAATTTTTTACACTCTCAGAGTTAAATTAACACTCAGGATTTTACTGTGAATGAATGAGTCACGAGATCTTTGCCAAATTCTGCTTTACGGCCCTTTTCGGAAAAACTAAATACAATTTCAATGTGACATGCTGGGCGGCTGATGTTTTGCATACAATCTCTGACGCACTGGTTCTCAATGTGGGGTGCGCAGTGGTGTAAAGTAACTAAGTACATTTACTCAATTACTGTACTTAAGTAACATTTTTCAGGTATTTGTACTTCACTTGAGTATTTCCAATATCCAATACTTATAGGGGGTGAAAAGCAAAAAGACACAGTGTATGTGGTCTCACCTTTTCCAAACGGTTCTGAACTGCTGTGCTTCACAGGGTTGGAACCATTCTGGAGAGAGAGAGAGAGAGAGGGAGAGGGTTACAAAACCACTACGTCTGGAGGAAAACATTTTATATTTGAGCACCTCTAGTCTGGAACAATACTTATTGGGGTATAACAAATACCACACACTGTACTGTATATCGTTGCTGTCGGGCAGAAAACTCTTATCTCCATATTCAGTTTTTTCGTAAATTAACGCCATACTTGACAGCTTCACACGAAAGCTTCGAAAGTAGCAGATCTACAAGCTCGAAACGTGGCGCGAAGCGACGCGTTTCGAGCTTGTAGATCTGCTACTTTTGATGCTTTTGGATTTGAATCCTGAAGAGTAAAGGCGGTTACACACCGGCGAATATGCGAATATACGCAAAATTCGGACTCGTTCCGAATAATTAAAAGACGCTTTTTTTCGCTCCGCGAAACTGGTGTGGAAGCTTGCATTGACTTTATAAGGTTTTAAAAAAAAACGTATTATTCGCATGAAAAAAATCGCCCCGGTGTGTAAGGACCTTAACAGTTTTGGACATATGAGTTTTCCACCTCGACCGAGGCGATGTAAAATAATAGCTAAATAACAGAAGATCCAGTTGGCTAAAGCGTGTCTTAAAAAACAGAAATGTGAGTTCCCCACAGCCCTTTAAAGGCTTTTATAACTTATATTAAATCTTTGTGCTGCCATCAGCCGTTTTATTAACCCATTAAGACCGGGAACGCATCTGTGTCATTTTTTAGATTTCTTTGGGTTATTACAAAAAAAATAGCAGATCTACAAGCTCTATGAGCTTGTAGATCTGGTATTATTGAAAATTCTTGAAAATGTGTGAAAATCTTTGAATATATATATGTTTTTTAAAGCGAACATTTGTAACTCAAATCTTTGCTTCTGGAGATTCTACATATGTCTTCTAAATCCGATACATATCTGTGGTTCTCAAACTTTTTCATGTCAAGGACCCCCAAAATGATATGTATTTGGCCGCGGACCCCCATTTCAAAACATTTAGTTCCAGGGACCCCCGGTAGCAAAGAATTTGAGTTAAAAATGTTTTATATGTATTCAAAAAATTTGCACAAATATCAAGATTTTTCAAAAAAAATGCAGATCTACAAGCACTCGGTGCCGCGCTATGAGCTTGTAGATCTGCTATTTCTGAATAGCCAAAGAAATCTTAAAATGACAAAGACGCGTTCCCGGATTGAATGGCTTAAGAGTCAAGGTCATTACCCACCAGCAGCGATGTGAATATAACCAGCACAAATGTATGAATAATTCAGACGCAAATTCTGACGTGCTTGACTATTAATTCGGTCATATGTGTTCATGTCGGAAGAGAAACATTGGGAAATCTCAACCTTGAGAAACAGACGATTTACAAGCTCACAACGCGTCGCATCGCGACGCGTTGTGAGCTTGTAGATCTGCTATTTTCAAACATTTGAGCACTTTTACTTTTGGTATTTTAAGTACATTTGTATACCAATACTTTTGTACTTTAACTGACATGTTTTATTTCCGGACTTTTACTCGTAACAGAGTACCGCTACATCGCAGTATCGATACTTTTACTTAAGTAAAACATTTGAGTACTTTTTCCACCACTGCCTTTTAGGTGGAAATAACAAGTAATCAGCCCCCCCACACACACACACACACACACACACAGACACTCACTTCACCGATGAACCTTCCAATACCCCCAGAGCAACTGGCCTGCGCCACCAGTAAAAGTCTCCCCTCCCATTAAAACCTTGACAAGTGAGTGTATCCTCAAAAGCCACAGAACAGAGGTCGTGTGTTTTCCCCCGTGAGTCGGCGGTCATTACTCATAACTCATCAAAGCTCTCTGCGCTTCCCTTTTACCGTAAAAACCTCCCTCAAAGGTATTTGTCTTTTTTTACTGCCGCTTTGGTTTGAGCTGCATCATAATTTCAGCGAGAATTTTCTTGGCTTTCGTTCCGCTCCTCCTCGCTAAAAAAAGGACTTTGTTTTTCGGGGTGGATAATGAGGCACTGGGTTTCTGGCATGGGTTGCCAGATCTGCTTATTATAATTTCCCCCTCAAGATTTTATTTGAAAATAGCTGATCTACAAGCTCACACAACGCGTCGCATCGCGACGCGTTGTGAGCTTGTAGATCTGCTATTTTCAAATAGCTGATGTATATGTTAAAGTGCTCATGTGGCCCATAGTCGCTTCTTTTGGGCTGGTTTTCCTAGACCTGGTTGCTTGTTTCTCTCACAGAATCTGGCAACACTGGTTTTCTGGTCCCACAGCCATATCGACTCCACATAGTCCTCGGTTTGTTTCCCGGCTGCGTGGGAGAGGATGAGATGAGACAAAAGGATGAGTTACGGCCCTTTCTTTCTGCAGAGGGGAATCAGACGAGGCAGGCACGTCCTCTATTGCTCCGCTCTGCTCTCTGAAATGTGGTCCAACAAGGAAATGAGGGAGAGGAAACTCGGGGGGATTGTGTTTTTGTGCAGCTCATCTCCTCCAGAATCAGAAAGTAGAATAAAGAAAACGTTTTCGTGCGGGCCAAGAGTTGAGGAGGAGATGCACGCGTGGGAAGAGAGGGTTATTACGCAGGTGTGTGCGTGTGTGCGTGTGCGCGTTTGTGTGTGTGTGTGTGTGTGTGTGTGTGTGTGTGTGTGTGTGTGTGTGTGTGTGTGTGTGTGTGTGTGTGTGTGTGTGTGTGCGCGTGTGTAAGAGAGAGTGAGTAAGGTCACAGGGAGATTCAATGGTGGTATTAAATCTTTGATGAGCTGATTTGCAAAAGCATTGGTATAAAAATGTACTTAAAGTAACAATAGTAAAAGTACTAAAATGTTTGAAAATAGCAGATCTACAAGCTCACAACGTGTCGCGATGCGACGCGTTGTGAGCTTGTAGATCTGCTATTTTCAAATGGTCTAGGTATAAAATAGGGCTGAAGTGGTTTATGTATGTTTTATAATGTAATAACTAAAGTAACTAAAGTTTTCAAATAATTGCTGTGGAGTAAAAGTACAATATTTGCCTCCGAGATGTAGTGGAGTAGAAGTAAAAGTATAAACAATTGGAAATACTCCAGTAAAGTAAAAGTACCTCAAAATTGTACTTGAGTACAGTACTTGAGTAAATGTACTTAGATGCTTTACACCACTGCCTAAAAAGGCACAGAAAAAAAGGGCTGTTCGCTCTCGCCTCCGGTGGGGTTTTTTATGTGGTCTTTATAGAGATGGATATTAGGAAAGCTAGCAGGAGATTTGTCTGGTGGGATTGGATTCTAAGGCGGTTTTTTGCACACTTGGGAAATGTGAGTTCCATAAAGAAAATCGTTTTAAGTGAACTTGGGGGAACCTTTTCAACCCTTACAAACTGCAACACATGCACGGGAAAATAGGCCGAAGTACACAAGCTCACAACGCGTCGTGGAGCTGAGCAACCCCCTTTTTGAGCTTGTAGATCTGCTGTTTTCGGGCACGCTACACCGTTGTACGACAAAGTGCAAATCAGGCTTTAGTGTGATTTATGGGATGAAGGGCTTTTACTGGTCGCTTTAAAAGTGTTTATCGGATAATCTTTTTGGTCACGGCGAAATCAAAGTCATCTGTCTCTCTCTCTCTCTCTCTCACCCCCCCTCCCCACACACACACACTTCTCCATTGCATACAGTGTGCAAGACACATTTGATCATGCACATAAACCTACCGTAAGCACACGCGCGCGCGCGCGCACACACACACACACACGCACACGCACACGCACACGCACACGCACACACACACACACACAGTGAAAAAAGTATGCGTTGTGAGCTTGTAGATCGGCTATTTTCAAATAGCCTATGTATAAAATAGGGCTGAAGTGGTTAATGCATGTTTTATAATATAATAATTTACAGTATACTGTATCTGCAAAGTAACTAGTAACTAAAGTTTTCAAATAATTGCAGTGGAGTAAAAGTACAATATTTGCCTCTGAGATGTAGTGGAGTAGAAATGAAAGTACTGACAATTGGAGATACTCCAGTAAAGTACAGTATTTGAGTAAATGTACTTAGTTACTTTACACCACTAAGACGCACGCACGCACACATGCGCGCACGCACGCATGCATGCATACACACACACACACACACACACACACACACACACACACACACACAGCTCCTTCCTGCATAACATAAACTACAACATATACTGACGAGACACACACACACACACACACACACACACACACACACACACACACACACACACACCTACTCAAACACACCTCCCAATGCAATGCACGCTCTGCCATTACGCTTGGCTCAGTTTTTCCAGTAGCAGCGTTGACGTTTGCCCTGTGCGGTGCGTGTGTGTGTGTGTGTGTGTGTGTGTGTGTGTGTGTGTGTGTGTGTGTGTGTGTGTGTGTGTGTGTGTGTGTGTGTGTGTGTGTGTGCGCGCGCTGGCAGCCCGGTCGAGGCCTTTCTATCGGCCCATTCAGCCCCTCGGGCACATCTGGAGGGTACGACCAGGTTGGGCGAGGGAGGGCGCCACCCAGGAGCAAAAAGAGAGAGAGAGAGAGATACTTTTTTTTCTCCTTCTCTTTTTCTTCTTCCATTGCAACAAGCACTTTGCTGTATCCATACTGCAGTGGTGGAAAAAAAAGTATTCACCTTTTTTTACTTAAGTAAAAGTATCAATAACATTTTTTACTTGAAGTACCACAAGTATAGAAAGTAGTCATTATGCAGAATGTCCCATTTAACTCAAATGTATACAAATCTTTTGAAAATAGCAGATTTACAAGCTCACAATAAGTCGCATGGCGACGCATTGTGAGCTTGTAGATCGGCTAAAAAAACACTGTCCACCGCGCCACCAGAGCGGTTTTCTTTTCAAATTTGTTTTAATTATGCTGCAATTCAATTGTCTTGTGCGTTTTTGTGTGGCTACTGTTTTTATTGCGTTACAGTGAAACTGCTGCACAACCTATATACTGCCCCGTGGGGACAAATAAAGTACCTCAGCTCACCTTACCTTACCTTATAATGACATGCCCAATATGGGGGGATGCCAGGTTAAAAGTGGTTAACCCATTAAGACCCGAGGCCGATCCTACAAAATGCCTTCTAAAATCCTAAACAGTTTTTTCTGAAAAACGTAACGTTGCGTTATATCAGTGGTGCTGCCAACTTTTTCCATGTGAGGGACCCCCAAAATTATATGTATTTGGCCATCTCAAAATATTTCGTTCCAGGGACCCCCCCCCCCCCCAGAAGCAAAGATTTGAGTTGAAAAAATATATATATTCAAAGATTTGCAAAAAAAAAACATGTTTTTTCACTGGTTTAAAAAAAAATAGCAGATCTACAAGCTCATAGCGCGGCACTCGGTGCCGCGCTATGAGCTTGTATATCTGCTATTTTTGAATAGCCAAATAAATCGAAAATGACACAGATGCGTTCCCGGTCTTAATGGGTTAACCCAATAAGACCTGAGGACGATGCTACAGAATGCCTTCTAAATCAGTGGATCTCAAAGGTTTTCGTGCCAAGGACCCCAAAAAAACCCAGAAGAAAAAATGTATTTTCCAATATTTTTCAAAAACTGTTGAAAAATAGCAGATGTACAAGCTCGCAGCTCGGCACAAAGTGACACGCTGTGAGCTTGTACATCTACTATTTTTGAGAACCACTATTCTAAATTACTGCTCTTAAATCCTAAGAGTTTTCAAAAAAACGTATGTTACTTTTTATTTATATATATATATATATATATATATATAGCTAAACTCTAAAATGACACAGATGCACCGAGTGCCGTGCTATGAGCTTATTGTAGATCTGCTATTTTTTGAAACATTTTTGCAAATCTTTGAACACAATTCTTTAAGCGAACATTTGTAACTCAAATCTTTGCTCCTGGGGGGGATCCTACAAATGTACAAACATTTCTTACAAAATGATATGCATTAGGCCGGGGACCCCCATCTCAAAATATGTTGTTCCAGGGACCCCCCAGAAGCAAAGATTTGAGTCAAAAAAATCGCTTTAAAAAAATATATATATTCAAAGATTTGCACAATTGTTCACAATTGTTCAAGTTATTTTTGAACAGCCAAAGTATATATAACGGTTAAAGTGGTTACACAGATGCGTTCCCGGCTTTAATGGGTTAACTCAGAGAGAGTAAAAAAAAAAAAAGGACCCATAACGTTTACAGCAGTGCACCAATAAAATTATATTGGTATTAGTGCAGTGCGGGGTGAACCAGAAAGCAAGCATGGCCGGGCAATGATATTGTGGCCAAATATTGTGGCCAAAATGTGATGAACTGTACTCTATGCACGCAAACACAATAGACAAACACAGCGCGCCATATATACGCAGATATTATTGCGGTCGGGTGGAAAGCCTGTACGTCCAAAACTGTTACTTTTCATGAAGTGGAAAAAGAGTAAAAAAAAAATGAATAAAAAAAAAAAAAAAAAAAAAATAGGCAAACATTGTGAAAATAGCCGATGTACAAGCGGCACTGTGAGCTTGTAGTTTGGCTATTTTCACAATATTTATCTGTGGAACTGAGTCAAACTATGTAAATGCAATCTGGGAAAACATGGTTAAAAAAATGGGGGGAAAAAACAGTGCTCTATGCTGTTTTTTTCCTTTGAATTTGACTCTGGGTGGGACCTCCCAATAAAATGTGGATAACAGGATGCTGGCCGTTAGGTCCCTCCCTCAGCCCTCCACTTACGGTCCATGTGTCTTTGTTTACATTCCTAACTATACACGTTGTAACGGGAGCTCCCGAACAGATTCAGCTGCGGAGCTTTGAATCTGTCTTGAGAGATTAAACTAAATTCAATGCCTACTGTACAATTCCAAGTACTTGTCAGGGTGGGGGGGGGGGGGATCCCCAGCTAAAATATGATTATTTTGGGGGGGTCGCGGCCTGAAAAGTTTGGGAACCCTTGGACAATAGAGTACCCATGAGTATAGTAAACTTGTTGACATCACGTTACTCCACGGTGTCCCGTCTCCTTCATTATACAAGGTGTCAGAAGCGGGATCCGAACCCGCGCCTCCATTCGGAGAGCAGGACTTGAGACCAACGATATGGCACACTCATGGCATCGGGGATTATAAGCTTTTAAAACCCCTGTCGATTCGTGCTCTACTGCTGGCTCCACGTTAAGGTCTCTCTACATGGGTGTTCAGGAACCACACCAGACACTGAAAACATTTCAGCACGAGAACACACACACACACACACACACACACACACACGCAAAAAACACACGCATACAAGCAGAGCACACTGCAGTCTTCATTGACTGTACTGTGTAGATACTATAGGTATGTATACACGACACGTCTCAGACACCAATCACATATGCGCACGTGCACACACACACACACACACACACACACACAGCTGTCAACTCCATCTCAAAACACAGACGGGTATATTTGAATCTGTCATAGAGGTGCTATAGCCTCCACCCAGCTCTCTCTCTCTCACACACACACACACACACATATTACTATACTCCTGAGGACATCATCATTTTAGTAGAGCAATTTTATGAATGCAATTTTTTCTACCATTTGTTCTGGCATTTGTAGATCGGCTATTTTCACAGAGTGCCGCGCTATGAGCTTGCTATGAGCTTGCGCTATGAGCTTGCCGCGCTATGAGCTTGTAGATCTGCTATTTTTTTTTTAAAGAATTGTGAAAATGTGTGCAAATCTTTGAATGTATATACATTATACATTATATTTTTACTCAAATCTTTGCTTCTGGGGGGTCCCTGGAACAGAATATTTTCAGATGGAGATCCGCGGCCACATATAATTTTGGGGGTCCTTGACATGAAAACGTTTGAGAACCTGACTGATATTATAGCAACATAAGTTTAAAAATTTAGAAGACATTTGTAGAGTCCACCGAAGCAAAGATTTGAGTTAAAAATGTTCACTTAAAAAAAATATATATATATATTCAAAGATTTTTAAGATTTTTAAGATTAAAACAAAATCTACAAGCTCATAGCACAGCATTCGGTGCCGCGCTATGAGCTTGAATATCTGATATTTTTGAATAGCCCAAAGAAAAAAGAAAACTGACACAGATTATTTCCTGGTCTTAATGGGTTAACCACTAAAACAACCATCTATTTTGTGAAGACCAGGAAAATGGTGCTCACAATGTCTTATTTCTCAAATTCTACTTAATACAAAATAATACTTATGGGGATATTTGGCCCTAATATAGTCTCACACACACACACACACACACACACACACACACACACACACACACACACACACACACACACACACACACACACACACACACACACACACACACACACACACACACACACACACACACACACACACACACACACACACACACACACGTTGAACCTTCTCCCCGCTCGTCTGTCATCCCCGTCGCCTCTATGCTCTGTTTACTTTTAACATATTTTATGCAGAAAAAAAACGACTTTCTTCCTGCCAGCACCACCTCCTTCCCTCTCTCTCTCTCTCCCATCTCCTCCTCCTCCTCCTCCTCCTCCTCCTCCTCCTCCTGCTCCCCCCGTCCCCCCTATACACCAGCACTTCTTTAAACATTTTCATGTCATGTACAAATTCATATTTATATCGCCTTTTGGGAAGAAACCTCCATGCGGTATTCTAACTTTTTGTGTTTGTTCGTATATGAATGTCCTACTTCAGTGGTTCTCAACCAGTGGTCCGGGGACCACCAGTGGTCCTCGAGGGGGTTCCAGGTGGTCCCCAGCTAAATGATGGAGAGTTGGTATAACCAAATGGACCCTTATAGATCTTTAACCCTTGAGAGTGTAAAATGAGTAATTTACACACTTGTCATTTATTTTAAAAACACTTGTTAAAATAAATGTCATTATAGGTGAAAGTTGTCAAAACTTGTCCATGCTAAAATGAAATAATGTATAATGACAATAATGACAATAATGTAACTCTTGAGAGCGTATTACGCTCTCAAGAGTTACATTATTGTTAAACATCTGCATTACTTAACCCATTGAGACCTGAAGCCGATTCTACATGTCTCCTAAATCTCAACAGTATTCTGGAAAAACGTATGTTTCTATATCAGTGGTGCTCAATCTTTTTCATGTTAAGGACCCCCACATTTGGCCGCGGACCCCCATCAAAATATTTTGTTCCAGGGACCCCCAGAAGCAAAGATTTTAGTTAAAAATGTTTGCTTTAAAAATATACATATTCAAAGATTTGCACACATTTTCACGATTTTTCAAAAATAGCAGATCTACAAGTTCATAGCGCGGCACTCGGTGCCGCGCTATGAACTTGTATATCTGCTATTTTTGAATAGCCAAAGTGTAAAATAATGCTTTTTAGCTCAAATCTAAAAATGACACAGTTCCAGGACTTAATGGGTTAATTAAAGAACTGTTATTTTGATCAACGTTTGCCTGTCATCTCTCCTATTGGTACCAACATCAACACAGCATGGAATTGTGGACAAAATCGTATCCAACGACAACAACATATTCCAGTCTTGGGTCTGAGAGTCTAAATCGTTCCGTGGCTCAAATGCAGAATAAACAATGGACCTCGATAATGTAAAAGGTTGAAAACCACTGTTGTACTTGATCATACTACAGCGTCACACAAAAGCATAAAAAAGGTAGCAGATCTACAAGCTCTACTTTTGGTACTTTAGGTACATTTTTCATAGCAATACATGTTGTACTTTTACTAAGTTAAACTTGTAACCGAGTATATTTCTACAAAGCAGTGTGGATACTTTTACTTGAGTAAAACATGTGAGTACTTTTTTCCAATACTGTCCTCCCCTCTCTCCCGCTGAGCTGATTTCTAGTGTCGTCCCGTCCCTACCCAGAATGCACCTGGAAGGGGGGGGGGGGGGCTGCAGACAGGGGGAACTTTGTGACGCCCGCACACTAATCTGTGCATTTATTCACAATTTATAAGATCCTGTGTTTATTTATTCGTGTCTGAGCAGAGAGTTCTCTCTCTCTCTCTCTCCCTCTCTCACTTATTGAGGCGTTTCTTTGGAAGCTGCGGAGAGATGGAGGGAGAGATGGAGGGAGGGAGAGAGGGAGAGATGGAGGGAGAGAAAGAGCGAGGGAGGGAGAGATGGAGAGAGAAGCGAGTCAGAAAGCCAGTGGAGGGAAACAGAGAAAGGGGACGAGAGAGAGAGAGAGAGAGAGAGAGAGAGAGAGAGTGAGAGTGAGAGTGAGAGTGAGAGAGAGAGAGAGAGAGAGAGAGAGAGAGAGAGCGAGAGCGAGAGAGAGAGAGAAAGTGGGAAAGAGCAGTGGTGGAAAAAGTACTCAAATGTTTTACTTAAGTAAAAAAGTATCAATACTGCAATGTAGAAATACTCTGTTACAAGTAAAAGTTTGGAATTAAAAATGTACGTAAAAGTACAAAAGTATTTGTATCAAAATGTACTTAAAGTACCAAAAGTACAAAGTACTCATTATGCAGAATGTCCCATTTCAGAAGTTTTTAAATGCATGAAATGTATTTAAAAAATCCAGAAAATAGCAGATCTACAAGCTCACGATGCGACGCATTGTGAGCTTGTAGATCGGCTATTTTCAAACGGCCGAAATGTATATAGGGCTTGTAGCTGTCGCCATAAAAGGGTTGTACATTTTTTGTATTTTATTTACATTTTTGAATGTGGTTTAATGAGTGAAACACTGTATTGATTAGTTTCATATTACTGCAGTGCCCTCTGCAGTTCAGGTAGTGTCATGGTATTGCCTGGGCAGTCACGTAACACCAATCAACAAACATTTGGTTCACCTGGTATACCTTAGAGGCCTGTAATCAGTACTACTGAGTTGCTGAAGAGGGAAGGAGCTCTCCTTCAGCTAAAAAACAGTTTCTAAAGACTATAACAAATCTAACCTCCTAGAGATCTGTGCAGAAGGCGCACACGGTATGTTTTTGTTATGTGTTTTCTTTGCATAAAATGCCATTATTGTTGTTGTAATAGATGTGTTTGTTTATGTGAAAATTGACATTTCATTGTGAATATGGACAAACAATTCATTCATCAACACGGACAATTCATGCATGGGCATTTAAAAAGACAGTATGATTGTCAACATGGACATTTATATTTCATGATGTTTATAATTCATTGTTTAAAAAGATATTATTTGTTTTGTGTTGCAGTTTTTCACGTTGTTGTTATCTACATGGGGTTAAAATAAAGAGCCCTCGTGAACTACACCACCAGTGAAGCATGGTTTATTCTGGCACAGAAAAAGACAATTTAGGGACGGTTATAGTGAAAAACGTTGCCACACTGCTGAAGTGAAGTGAAGACCGTTTCCAGACCGAGTCACTGTGCGGACTCAGAGTGAAAGAGCGTCAACTACAACGGTGACGCACGGCGGCCATTCACCTCGCAGCGACGGCGGTGAGGTTCGGGACACCAGCGTCCAAACTACTCTACATGGGAGAGGAGCGTCTTCCATTAGACTCGTCATCTTTCAATACCACCACCACATGCAACAGCCCAGCAGACCAGCCCAGCAAGGCCCAGCACGCATCTGGTGCGACATCGCGCACATGAACTTCACCTAAATACACGAACGGTGGACCAGAAGAGCGACAGTAGACGCTGCAGTTGTCGAGTCGGCCACAAGAAGGCAGCGTCGTACCATTTTGGTCTGCAAGTTCTCTACAGGAGAAGATTCACTCGTGCGCAAGCGTCAAAATATCCTTGGCTTCAGGTCAGACTGTATTGTGTGTGTGGGGAAAGGAAAAAAATCGAATTGATATTTTGAAGTTGAATTATCATTGAAAGTTGAACATTTATTTTGTTTGAAAAAAAAAAGGGAATAAGTTTGATACATTCTGATCATTTTTACTTTGTTTGAGAAATATTGCCAATGGTATTGTTATTTTGTGTGGGGAAATTATCCTGTGACAAATATTCATTTATAAGACTGTGATCAATACCAAGACATTTTGAGTTCTTTCTGATAAGAGTTTAAGACATTTTGAGAATATTTTCTAAGAGTATAATTCCAAAGAGGTGATATCATTTTGAGTTCATTCAGGTTTTGGTGATTTAAAAACTGTTAAAACTTTCTAATTTAAAAACTAGCCTTTCCTTTTATATCTAGACATTCTGGGGTGTGTAATAATAATAATAATATTATTTCAAAGCAAAGCCACTAATCTAAAATAGAAATTATGGATGAAGGTGTGCTTGTTGCCCCAGAGAAAATCATGTCTGCATTAAAGGAAGAAAAGGCCCAATTAGAGACAGCATTAGAAACAGAAACTGATGAATCAAAGAGACAAGACATTAAAGATCGCATCAGCGAGATTTATTCATACTTTAAACAGCCTGTAACGCAAGGCCCAGAGCCACAAAAACCTGACCCTGCAACTGTCAGGCAATCAGAGCGTGTAAGACGCCCGACTGAGAGACAGCGTGCACTTTTAGATGATAACATTCAAAAAAGAACACGAAAGTTTATGTCTGTTTATCTAAATTTTAAAGCAGAGATTCAGTTTCTGAGGTTGCAGCTCAAAGAGGAGTGCTCAAAAGCTGACTTACAAGGCTGGCTACAAACTCTGGCGAAATGGGAGTCAGACGTTACAGGAGAATATGAGGCTTTACGTGCACTGACAACCCCAACTCTAGACATCAGGCGTAAGGTTGACAGCTGCGTCTCAGTAACTGCGGAAGTCAGTAGCCTTCTTAAAAAGCGTGCAGCGGAGGCTGGCACAATAGACTTTGATCCAGTAGCCGCAAAGGCTGAAGCACTCCAGTTACTCCAAAGGGAGGACGCAAAATCAATTTATGGCTCAACCGTATCAAGAGCAGGACGGGGCAGTCAGAAAGGAAGCCAAGCCTCTGAAGCATTATCAGTGGAAAAGGCAAAAACAGCAGCACGGTTGGCTTCAAAAAAGGCTGAATTGAAAAGAGAAGAAGGAATATCAGCACAAAAACTGGAGGTCATGGAAGCTGAACAGAAGTTGAGAATAATGGAAAAACAAAGAGATGTGGAAGCTATAGAAGCAGAATACAATGCTTACGCTGAAGAGGAGTTCAACTTGAATGCCCAAAGAAAGGGCCTACAAACAGTTGATGTCCAGCTCTCAAATAATCCAGTCATTCAACGAAGCAGCACTCCAAATAATCAAGCCTCTAATGTCCCTCTGCGTCTTCCTTCAACTGAGAACAAACAAGAGGCTACAATGCACGAAGTCACATTGGTTCAGGCGTTGCAGGAGTCCCTAACACTGACTAGGCTTCCAGCACCAGAGCCATTCATGTTCTCAGGAGATCCACTAAGCTTCATAGAGTGGAGCACATGTTTTAAAGCTCTAATAGAATCAAGCTGTACAAAGCCGGTGCACAAGCTGTTTTATTTGAAAAAATATATCTCTGGAGAAGCACTTTGTGTATTGGAAGGCACGTTTTATAGGAGCGACGAGGAAGCATATAAGCAGGCATGGGATGCCCTCAACGAACGTTATGGACACCCTTTTGTGGTGCAAAGAGCATTCAGAGATAAAATAAACAACTGGCCAAAGATTGGACCAAAGGAGTCATTTAGATTGAGGGAGTACAGTGACTTCCTGACCTCGTGCAATAATGCCATGCCCTATGTGGATGGGCTACAGGTCCTGAATGACTGTGAACAGAATCAAAAATTGGTTCAAAAACTTCCAGACTGGGCCACCACCCGCTGGAATCAACATGTAACTGACGCCTTGTATGAACGAAAGCCATATCCAAGTTTTAAAGCATTTGCAAACTTTGTGGCAAGAGAGGCCCGGGCAGCATGCAACCCCATCACCTCCCTGCATGCTTTGAAGAATTTGGATGAAAAGTCGTCAGCTGCATCTGGGCGAGAACCAAAGCGTTCAAAAGCGAGCGTCTTTGCAACGACAGCAGAAGTGTCTCAGAACCCCAGAAACACTCAGTCAAACCCTAAAAGCACTCAGTCAAACCCCAAAAACACTCAGTCAAACACAGTGGAAAGTGGAAAAAGGGAGACTGTGAATTTCAAAAATTACCCTGCAGCAAATGCAAAACCAGTAAGCTGTATATGTTGCCAGCAAAATCACTTTATCTACAAGTGTGAAAGATTTGCAGCATTGTCGCTACAACAAAAGAAAAGATTTGTCATTGAAAATAAGATGTGCTTTGGTTGCCTCAGAGTTGGCCACATGTCCAAAGACTGCAAAAAACGGGCCACTTGCAACATTTGTAAACGGAGCCATCCATCTCCACTTCACGAAGAAACTTCTGAAGCAAAGGAGCCTTCTGCAACATCAGTACAGCTGGAGGCAACCGCTTCAAACGTCTCATGCAGCGTGACTGGAGACAACAGTGATCGCACATCAATGATTGTTCCTGTGTGGCTGTCATCGGCCGATGGCACCTGCCCTGAAACCTTGGTGTATGCGCTGCTGGACACACAAAGCAGTAACACCTTCATTGACTTAGAAACTGCAGAAAAGATTCAAGCAGATGCACAGCCAGTCAAACTGAAACTGTCAACAATGACCGACAGGGGTTCAGTGGTCAAATGCCAAAGAGTGACTGGTCTGAGGATAAGAGGTTACTTCTCACAAGAAAACATTGATTTGCCACCTGCGTACACACGAGAGTACATACCGCTGGAGCAAAACAGTATTCCCACTCGGAAAACCGCAAAACTCTGGACTCACCTTCACGGCATAGCAGAAGAAATGCCTGACTTGTTGGACTGTCCTGTTGGTCTTCTTATCGGTTACGACTGTGCTAGAGCTCTGAAACCGAAACAAGTTATAGCAGGTGAAGATTATGAGCCTTATGCAGTTAGAACTGACCTAGGCTGGAGTGTTGTGGGGTGCATAACACATGCAAGCTCAAACAATGTGACAGGGTTCTGTCACCGCATTTCTGTGAAGGAAATCCCTCCAATCACACCTGCGTCTGTGATCAGAGCTTTGGAAAGTGACTTTCTGGACACAAATCCTAGAGATAAGAGTATATCGCAAGAAGATATCCAGTTTCTCCAGCTCTTGAATGGGAAAGTCAAATATAACAAAGAAGGACATCTGGAAATGCCCTTACCTTTCAGAGAGCGCCCCCAGCTTCCCAACAATAAACACCTTGCTACAGTCCGACTGAAACATCTGAAAAGAAAGTTGGAGAAAAATACAAAGTACAAAGAAGACTACAAGAAATTCATGGACGGTGTCTTTCAGGATGGGGATGCTGAAGAAGCCGGGAGCTCACAAAAAGAAGGAAATACATGGTACATCCCACACCATGGGGTCTATCACCCTAGAAAACCCGAAAAAATCCGTGTCGTCTTTGATTGTTCTGCCAAATATGGAGGCACCTCTCTAAACGATCACCTACTCACAGGACCAGATCTAACGAATGGACTCACCGGAGTGCTGTGTAGATTCCGTGAACACCAAATAGCTGTCACGTGTGACGTGGAGAAGATGTTTCACAGATTTCATGTCCACAGCGAAGATCGCGATTTCCTGAGGTTCCTGTGGTGGGAAAATGGGAATACAGAAACGGAACCCAAAGAATATCGCATGCGAGTGCATCTTTTTGGAGCTGCTTCATCTCCTGGATGTGCCAACTATGGTATGAAACACCTTGCCAGTGAATATGAGAAAGAACACCCATTGGCAGCAAGCTTTATTCGGAAGAACTTTTATGTAGATGATGGGCTTATCAGCGTTGATTCAGTTGAAGCTGCCATACATCTGGTCAGTGAAGCTCAAGAAGTATTTGCCAAAGGCAAACTGCATCTCCACAAATTCGTGTCAAACAACAGACACGTGTTGGATGCCATTCCAGTGTCGGAATGTGCTAGTGGAGTGAAGGATGTAGATCTGAATTACAGTGAACTTCCAATGCAAAGTGTACTGGGAGTGAAGTGGAACGTGGAGTCTGATATGTTCTCCTTCAAGGTCACACCCAATGAAATGCCTGCCACGCGGCGAGGAATCCTATCCATAGTTGCAAGTGTGTATGACCCACTAGGGTTTCTCGCTCCCTACATCCTGAATGGAAAAAGAGTTCTGCAAGAGATGTGCAAGCGTGGTGTTGGATGGGATGAACCCCTTCCTGAGGAATTGAAACCAAAGTGGGAAACATGGCTAAAAGATTTAGCAAATCTGGAGAAAATTCAGATACCAAGATGTTACATTCCTGAGAACATTGGCATCATCCAAAAAATTGAGCTGCATCATTTCTCAGATGCCAGTACTCATGGTTATGGGCAATGTTCCTACATTCGAGTTGTGACTGACAAGCAAGTTCACTGCTCACTGGTTATGGGAAAGGCGAGAGTGGCACCTTCAAATGTAGTCACAATACCACGCCTTGAGCTCACTGCAGCCGCAGTTTCGGCCTCTGTAAGCAACGTCCTTAAAGAAGAATTGGAGTTAAAAATAGACCAGGAGTTCTTCTGGACGGACTCGAAGGTGGTGATCGGGTACATCAAGAACGAAGCCCGGCGCTTCCATGTGTTTGTCGCTAATAGAGTACAGAGAATAAGAGAAACTACGGATCCTGAACAATGGTTCTATGTTGAAACGGAAGAGAATCCTGCAGACCACGCATCTAGAGGTCTCAGGGTGGCAGACTTGATTGACTCTAATTGGTTCACGGGACCCAAGTTCTTGTGGGAACCTGAAATAGCCCTGAACCGGGGAGACCCAGAGCTTCTACTTGGTGACCCAGAAGTGAGGGTCTTGAAAACCGATGCCGTTGTAACTGACAGCTTTCTGGATAGACTGTCACGCTTCTCTGATTGGCAGGAAGCCCTCAATGTCATTGCAAGAATTCAAAGACTGACAAACAAAGGTCAGTCAGGACCCATAACTGTGGAAGAAAGAAGGTTGGCCGCTCTTGCTCTCATAAAGTTGGCTCAACAAGAAGCTTTTGAAGAACTGAAATGTTTCAGTCAAGGTTCTGTCACACTACCTAAAACTCACAAACTGTACCAACTTGATCCTATCCTTGAGGATGGAGTGCTCAGAGTCGGTGGGCGATTGAAAAGATCTTCATTACCGCTTGACTTGAAACACCCAGTAATCCTTCCCGAGGAAGGCATTGTAACAAAGTTAATACTTGACTACTGTCACAAGAAGACACAGCACCAAGGCCGAGGGCTAACACTGAACGAGCTCAGGGCCAACGGCTATTGGATAATAAGTGCAAGTAAAGCAGTGGCTAAGCACATCAAAAATTGTGTCACCTGCAGGAAAGCACGAGGACAGAGTGCGGAACAACGCATGGCTGATCTGCCTGCCGACCGAGTAGAACCTTCACCTCCATTCTCATACAGTGGAATGGATTGTTTCGGTCCTTTCTACACAAAACAAGGCCGGAAAGAATTCAAGCGGTATGGCCTGTTGTTCACATGCCTTAGTTCCAGAGCGATCCACATTGAAATGTTGGAAGATCTTACAACAGATGCATTCCTGAACGGCTTGAGATGCTTCATTGCAATCAGAGGAGCAGTGAGACAAATTCGATCGGACCAAGGTACGAATTTTGTCGGTGCAAAAAACGAGTTGGAAAAGGGTCTAAAAGAGTTGGACTCAGAAAGACTTTCTACTTACCTTGCCGGAAAACAATGTGACTTCCTCATGAATGTTCCGGATGCAAGTCACAGAGGCGGTGTATGGGAGCGTCAAATAAGAACAGTCAGGAGTGTGATGAGCTCAGTCCTGACAGAAGCAACAGGAAGATTGGATGACACCTCATTGAGAACGTTCTTCTACGAGGCCATGTCAATTGTGAACAGTCGTCCACTTACCACCGACTTCATCAGTGACCCCAAGAGCCTTGAACCATTAACACCAAACCACTTACTGACAATGAAGTCATCTGTGCCTCTTCCACCTCCTGGCAACTTTGTTAAAGAAGACTTGTACACCAGGAAACGGTGGCGCAAGGTTCAATACCTAGCAGAACAATTCTGGAGCAGATGGCGCCAAGAGTATCTGGCCAACATCAGGCTCAGACAACAGTGGCATACTCCCAGAAGAAATATGCAAGTGGGGGACGTAGTTATTGTCAAGGATGACAATGCTCCCAGGAACGAATGGAAGCTTGCCAGAATCATTGAATCAAATGAAGATGATGATGGTTTAGTACGAAAGGTCAAGGTCCAAATGGGGCAGAGTAACTTAGGAAAGAAAGGTGAACGTCTGACACAACCTTCTATTCTTGAACGTCCAGTCCAAAAGCTAGTGGTACTAGTTGAGAATGGGCCCTAAGTTGACTAGAGACTGACTAAACAAAAATGGTCAACACCTTTAAAAAAAAAAAAAAAAAAAAAAACACAAAGATACATGTGGGTTGATTAAAAGTCAATTTAAGATTGAAGGAGTGAAAAGTCATACTTTTGTTTCAATAATAAGGAAAAATTACATATTTCTACAGCCTAAATAGTTCATTATAGCAGTAACAAATCACTGTAATTTTGGTGGCAGTGTAGCTGTCGCCATAAAAGGGTTGTAAATTTTTTGTATTTTATTTACATTTTTGAATGTGGTTTAATGAGTGAAACACTGTATTGATTAGTTTCATATTACTGCAGTGCCCTCTGCAGTTCAGGTAGTGTCATGGTATTGCCTGGGCAGTCACGTAACACCAATCAACAAACATTTGGTTCACCTGGTATACCTTAGAGGCCTGTAATCAGTACTACTGAGTTGCTGAAGAGGGAAGGAGCTCTCCTTCAGCTAAAAAACAGTTTCTAAAGACTATAACAAATCTAACCTCCTAGAGATCTGTGCAGAAGGCGCACACGGTATGTTTTTGTTATGTGTTTTCTTTGCATAAAATGCCATTATTGTTGTTGTAATAGATGTGTTTGTTTATGTGAAAATTGACATTTCATTGTGAATATGGACAAACAATTCATTCATCAACACGGACAATTCATGCATGGGCATTTAAAAAGACAGTATGATTGTCAACATGGACATTTATATTTCATGATGTTTATAATTCATTGTTTAAAAAGATATTATTTGTTTTGTGTTGCAGTTTTTCACGTTGTTGTTATCTACATGGGGTTAAAATAAAGAGCCCTCGTGAACTACACCACCAGTGAAGCATGGTTTATTCTGGCACAGAAAAAGACAATTTAGGGACGGTTATAGGGCTGAAGTGGTTAATGTATGTTTTGTAATAATAATCAAAATCTGCAAAGTAACTAGTAACTAAGTTGAGTAAAAGTACGATATTTGCCTCTGAGATGTAGTGGAGTAGAAGTAAAAGTATAGACAATTGGAAATACCCAAGTAAAGTAAAAATACCTCAACATTGTACTTATATAGTACTTGAGTAAATGTAGTTACTTTACACCACTGGGAGAGATAGATGAAGAGATAGATGAAGAGATAGATGGAGAGATAGTGAGAGAGAGAGAGAGAGAGAGAGAGGTGAGCCTGTCAGCTGCGAGAGCCTCACCCTCACAACTGAGGTGTGTGTGTGCATGCACGTGTGTGTGCTTCCCTGCGTGCGTGAGTGTTTTGGGTGCATGCATATGTGTGTGTGTGTGTGTGTGTGTGTGTGTGTGTGTGCGTGTGTGTTAGTGTGAATGCGTGTGTGTGTGTGTGTGCGTGTGCGTGTGCGTGTGCGTGTGTGTGTTAGTGCGTGCGTGCGTGCGTGCGTGCGTGCGTGCGTGCGTGCGTGCGTGCGTGCGTGTTAGTGTGTGTGTGTGTGTGTGTGTTAGTGTGTGTGCGTGCGCGTGTGTGTGTGCATAAGTGGAAGTGCTGGCTGAGTTGAAGCAGCTCGGCGTGGGTCTGGATTTAAAGATGTGGATAAGTGAATAAGGCAGATTCCTGTTTCTAATTAAAACATTATTTATATATTTACGTACAGTTAGATTTAGTAGCGTTGTTTTCAGATGCGTTCCTACACGGCAAAAAATCCCCAGCGTTCATTTTACTCTGAGAGTGTGTGAAACTGGCCCCCGAATGACAGCGGTGTAAAGTAACTAAGTACAGTACATGTACTTAATTTTGAGATATTGTTTACTTTACTGGAGTGTTTCCAATTTTCAGTACTTTTACTTATAATATTGAAAAATATTGTACTTATTACTCCACTACAATGATTTGAAAACTTTAGTTACTAGTTGCTTTGTAGATTTAGATTATTATTACAAAACACACATTAACCACTTCAGCCCTATAAACATTTCGGCCATTTGAAAATAGCCGATCTACAAGCTCACACGCGAGCTTGTAGATCAGCTTGCAGATCTGCTATTTTCAAAAGATTTTTTATACATTTGAAAACTTGTGAAATGGGATATTCTGCATAATGACTACTTTCTACATTTGGTACTTCAACTCATTCACTGCCACTGACGTAAATAACGTATTTTTTTTCCGATTACCAATACTGCCACTGACGTAAAAAAAACGCAATAAAAAAAACTTTGGTACTTTAAGTACATTTTGAATTCTGGACGTTTTGCTTGTAACAAAGTATTTCTACATTGCAGTATTGATACTTGTACTTAAGTAAAACAATTGTGAGTACTTCTTCCACCACTGAATGTGAGCGAGGAGTCAAATTCCTCGTTGGTACAAAACAACACTTGGCTCAATAAAGCCAGAGCTTGTTCCAGTGTGATGTGATGTTACCATTACGCAGCAAGTCGTAAATCTGTCTCTAATGTGGCTCATGCCTCATAATACTCCCTTTACAGGATCAATAACGGTCCCAATATATCTATATGCAGTGGTGGAAAAAGTACTCAAAAGCATAAAGTATCAAAGTATAAATAAAGTAAAGTATCAATATTGCATTGTAGAAGTACTCTGTTACAAGTAAAAGTCCGGAATTCAAAATTTACTTGAGTAAAAGTACAAAAGTATTGGTATCAAAATGTACTTAAAGTACTTAAAGTATTGAAAGTACTAAAATGTTTGAAAATAGCAGATCTAGAAGCTCACAACGCGTCGCGATGCGACGCGTTGTGAGCTTGTAGATCTGCCATTTTCAAATAGCCTAGGTATAAAATAGGGCTGGTTAAGTAGTTAATGTATGTTTTATAACGTAATAATGTATATTCTGTGAAGTAACTAGTAAGTAAAGTTATATATAGTATAATAGTGGATTAAAAGTACAATATTCGTGTCTAAGACGTAGTGGAGTAGAAGTAAAAGTACTGAAAATTTGAAATACTCCAGTAAAGTAAAAAATACCTAAAAAAGGTACAGTACTTGAGTAAATGTACTTAGTTACTTTACACCACTGTCTATATGTAATGTATAATGCCTCGTGACCGTTGCATAAGCCTGTCACAATTATTACATACTTGCCTAATCACAATTATTTGAGATAATTGCAATTATTCAGAAATGTTGAAAAATGTTCATAGATTTTCCAAAAGCTTACAACGCGTCATTTTTTGTTTTTTAAAGTATACAATTATTAAATGTCAGTAATTTCTTTGTATATTGAAATTGTTTGCCATATCTGACCTGTGCAATTTTTTATTACGAAGCCTAAAAGGCAAACATAAATTACAAGTTTATGTTCAAATGTTCAATGCCAAAAAAAATAAAAATAATCGCAATTAACACTTAATCGACAACTAAATGTTTTTATTTATTGTGACAGCCCTAGCTACTCACAGGACATCTCACATACCAGGGGTTCAACCCCGGTCAAACGAGAGACTGGACAGACAGAGAAAAGGGAGACGTGACACACAAGTTGTATACTCCAACGTGAGCGCCACGAGATCGAGACGATGAAATGTGACAACGATGGTTATCACACCGTGTCTGTCTAAGGTGGGATGGGGCGGTAGTACAGATAACTACTTAAAGAGCTGGTGCCATGTTTTTGCACTTTTTCTGTTTTTCATGTGTCTATGAGGTTGATAGAACTTCATTAAGCCCCCCGGTGGTGTTTTTATGGTGTTTTATGTCTTCTCTGACTATTTGGAGTTTCTTCCTGGAGGCTGAAACCTTGAGGGTCAAACGTGCCAATAGAGAAACAGCACTTTAGTGACATCACAAAGCCATACCCTCCCCCTCATTATCATAACACAACAGGTGTGGGCATGAGGAGGAGGAGGGACTAGGACAGGTGGGTGGTGCTAAGGTGGTGGAGGAGGTGCTAAGGTGAGAACCAGGTATACTTAATGAACTGGTGGGTGTGTCTACATAAAAACAACATTTTAACACTTACTGTACACTTTCTTTTTGTTGAAAAAAATCCTTACATAATAATAATACCTTATGATCAGGTTTTAGGGTTGAAAAATATCATGGCACTCCATCTTTAAAGGGATAGTTCACCCAAATTTCCGCATTCCTAAGCCAATAATTTGATGACCGGCAGCGGTTCCGGTAGGAGACACAAAGAGTCTCCTTTGTGTCTCCTACCGGAACCGTTGCCTACCGGTCCGCTGGTCATCAAAAACAAAAGCTAAAAAAATATCCATGAATTCAAGTCTCCATGGGGTGACTAATCGTCATATGGCAGAAAGATCTGATCTACAAGCTCACAACTTGTCGCATTCATGACACGTTATAAACACAGTAGTTTTACCAATTGCTGCTGACTTTTCTATAGGGTACTGTTGTTGTTTTTTTTATTGTTTTTTTCCTTGCTTGTTGAACTCTTTTTCTGTATTGGAAAATGTTGAATAATTTCGAATTTGTTTTAACACTGGGGGTCCCTGGCACAAAGTATTGTCAGATGGGGGTCTGCGGCCAAATACATATCATTTTGGGGGTCCTTGACATAAACAAGTTTGAGAACCATGTGGTCTACACCCTCCATAGAACAACAGGGGCAAAGATGACAATTATATGCCTTTGTGTTCGCTTATACGTATTGCGTATGAGTGTAAAATGAGTGTGCACTGTGCATTAAAGGATTTCATTGTGTAGAACATCACTTAGAAAACCTCACAAGTTATTCCGAGACTGATAATTATCGTTCTGGAACTCACAGTAAAAACTCAACTCCATGACATCACCTACTGTCAGTGTTGCCAGATTCTGTGAGAGAAACAAGCAACCAGGTCTAGGAAAACAAACCCAAAAGAAGCCATAGCAGATCTACAAGCTCACAACACGTCACAATGCGACACGTTGTGAGCTTGTAGATCTGCTGATTTTCAAATAAAATCTTGGGGGAAAATTATAATAATAAGACCTGGCGACAGACCTGGCAACGCTGCCTACTGTACAAGCCTCTCTTGTCCTAACAGGAAGTCCTTGCATGGTAACATGCACACTTACTCGGGTGACATCACCTGTGTCATGCCTTCCTGGTATAAGGAAGGCTGTGTTGCCAGGCAGCCAGAACCATCACTCTGCAGCTCTCCTGCCCTACCTTAAATCAACAGACAGATCTTTGTTTTTTTTACCCTACTAGGTTCACACATCACATTGATGAGAAAACAATCCTTTTGTTGCTGTCAGGCAGTAAAATCAATGACCTACTGCATTGCATCATACCACGGTCTCACACACAAAAGGAGTAAAGATAGCCGAGCTAGTGTGTGTATGCGTCTTCCAATGTGTACATCCTATTGCTTGGTGAAGTTGAGACTGGCAACGCATCTGTGTAACCACTTTAACCATTATTTCATACTTTGGCTATTCAAAAACAGCAGCTCTACAAGCTCGTAGCGCGGCGGCTACGAGCTTGTAGATCTGCTATTTTTTTCTTAATCTTGATTTTTTTTGCACATCTTTGAATACATATCTATTTTTAAAGCGAAGGAAGCTCTAAATTTCAGAAACTCTATCAATTTCAGGGGTCCTTGATATGAAAAAGTTCAAGCACCACTGACATAGTAACATACGTTCTTTCAGACGACTGTTTAGAAGACATTTTGTAGAATCGTCCTCAGGTGACGGGTCCTCAGGTGACGGGTTCAGATGATGGGGTGGGGGGGCATGTAGGGGATAGGAATGGGTGGGTGGGGGTCACTGGGTGGTATATGATTGAGATAGGTGGGGGTAATGTTAAGTGTTTTTATTCGTCTGTTTTTTTTGCTCCGTTTTTTTGTGAGCGTCATTGTTCAATGCCTTTTTTTTTTCCTATCTTGTGATATGGTGTTTTATTTTATGTCAACGTCTTGTTTAACCCATTAAGACCGGGAACGCATCTGTGTGTCATTTTTAGATTTATTTGGCTACTCAAAAATAGCAGACATACAAGCTCATAGTGCTTGTAGATGAAAATTCGTGAAAATCTTGGAATATATATTCTTTAAAGCGAACATTTGTCAAATATTTAGTTCCAGGAACCACCAAAAGCAATTTCAGCTACTAATGTCCGCAAAAAAAAAAGAAATCAAATATTTGCACACATTTTCATGATTTTCAAAAAATAGCAGATCTACAAGCTCATAGCGCGGCACTCAGCTTGTATATCTGCTATTTTTGAATAGCCCAAATAAATCTAAAAATGACACACATATGCTGCGTTCCTGATCTTAAAGGGTTAAAAAAACTATATATATATATATATATATATATATATATATATATATATATATATATATATATATATATATATATATATATATATATATATATATATATACTGTATATGGAGAACGGTTTTATTTAATGGCTGAATGTTACAATTCTTATTCTCCAATAAAAACATTTATTACAAAAAATGAAAAAGTACTCGACTTGCAATCTCGTAACGTGCACGGTGCCCACATGGACGGCATGCGTGGCCGTGCTATAACAAACTGGCACTTCCTGCCAGCTGTGAGTGCGTGCACGAGTCTGTGCCACACGCGTGCGCATGTCGTCATATACAGTACAGATGCACTGCATATCGATGAGCAAGCAACTTGCAGTCAGGTGCGAGTGTAGGCAGGCGGGCACACACACACACACACACACACACACACACACACACACACACACACACACACACCTTGTTTTTTTCCATTCTTGAGCAATTTATTTGACCCTAACCCTGAAGCTGAAAATAGCTGCGTTGTGAGCTTGTACATCTGCTATTTTTGGCGCACAACTAAGTATAAATCAGGCGGAACTCCCAACCCCCCTGAAACAGAACCTCTATAACGGCTTAATCCTATCGATCCTTTTCCTTTTTCACCCTTTAAAACAACACATTTCTATGTGTGAGGACCAGGACAAACGGTCCTCACAATGTCTATTATTATTCCTCAAGTTCTGTATACTTGTGGGGAAATGTGTCCCTCACAAGCATAGTAAAACAAGTACACACACGCACACGCGCGCGCACACACACACACACACACACACACACAGAGAGAGAGAGCTCTAACATTAAGATGAGTCAGAGGAGACATAGTCGTTGTAAAACCACACAGTCTGGAGGTCGTCTGCTCTGCTTTTTCCATCAATTCATCATCGGCCTCTCCCACAACCCCATGCACAGAGCTGCTCCGACCAGAGACACACTGCACACACACACACACACAAACACACCCTGATCATAGAAATACAACACACACGTGCACTGCACACAGAAACTCAACTCCGCGGAGCTTGCCCTCACCATAGATACATATAACATACACAACTCTAGAGATGGCCTGACCATAGAAACACAACCCATAGTCACAATTCACACACACACGCACACGCACACGCACATGCACACACACGCACACACACAGTCTCTGAAGACAATGGGCCCTATTTTTGCCAGTGCCTTACCCATTATACCTAAACTTCTTTTCCGTTTTACTATTTTTTTAAAACATTTTCAAATAGTTCAAATGGCCAATCTACAAGCTCACGACGTGTCGATGTTGATCGGCTAGTTGAACTATTTGAAAATGCTTTTTAAAAATAGTAAAAAATGGCAAAGAAGTTTAGGGATGATGGGTTAAGGCACTGGTGAAGATAGGGCCCAATGGGTCTACCACGCAAAATCCTGAGTCCATTTAACTCAGAGAGTATACATTGATGTAAATAGCAGAAAAGTACCAGATCTGCAAGCTCACAACGCGTCACAAATGTGTCGTGTTGTGAGCTTGTATATATTATCTGCTATTTACGGCATGCAAACGCCAGCGTGCAACTTCTAAATCAAGCATAACGGTCCATTAATTTACAGTCTCTCAAATGGCTCTTTTTTTCCAGGACAAGAACTAAGTGAGCCGTGCCGTGAAACATTTATTTCGCAAACCCAAACAAACCCAGAGGCCAAAAGTAAAAAATGGCCGCCCAGTGCATACTGTTTAAACCCATTATCATGAGACACATATTAGTGAAGGCAGTCTAGAGGCGGAGCGGTCACGACTCCGGCCCAAACGGAGCCACATTCGCAAACATTCAGCAGAAAACCATGTTTCTGGGGAGAGTCGTCATGGTGCCATTAACCCATTGAGACCTGAAGCCGATTCTACGCGTCTCCTAAATCCCAACAGTTTTCTGAAAAACGTATGTTTCTATGTCAGTGGTGCTCAATCTTTTTCATGTCAAGGACCCCCAAAATGATATGTATTTGGCCGCGGACCCCCATCAAAATATTTTGTTCCAGGGACCCCCAGAAGCAAAGATTTGAGTTAAAAACGGTTCGCTTTAAAAATATATATTCAAAGATTTGCACACATTTTCACGATTTTTCAAAAATAGCAGATCTACAAGCTCGTAGCGCGGCACTCGGTGCCGCGCTATGAGCTTGTATATCTGCTATTTTTGAATAGCCCAAAGTGTAAAATAATGCTTTTTAGCTCAAATCAAAAAATGACACAGTTCCAGGTCTGAATGGGTTAATTAATTCCCGTAGAAGAACACCCGGGCCTCTCCCCCACCTTCCCCATAGTTGTCCTTTTTTCTTTTTTGCAACAACAGTCCAAAAGCAGACATTCCTCCCACATGTGATGTAGAATGACTCTTGGAGTCTGAGGCAACGCTGAGGCTGCGTATAGGATTACCCGCTTTGGCCCAGACTCAAGACTGCACATTCCATTCTTATCTGCTCATCTTTACGCAACGGGACGGAGAGAGAGAGAGAGAGAGAGATGGAGGGAGGGAAGGAGGGAAGGAGGGAGGGAAGGAGGGGAGGGCGGGGGAGCAGTGGTGGAAAGTAACTAAGTACATTTACTTAAGTACTGTACTTAAGTAAAATTTTGAGGTATTTGTACTTTACGTGAGTATTTCCAATCTCCAATACTTTTACTTCTACTCCACTACATCTCAGAGGCAAACATTGTACTTTTACTCCAGTACAATTATTTGAAAACTTTAGTTACTAGTTACTTTGCAGATATAAATTATAAAACATACATTAACCACTTTAGCCCTATTTTATACATATAGGCTATTTGAAAATAGCCGATCTACAAGCTACGCGTTGTGAGCTTGTAGATCTGCTATTTTCAAACATGTTAGTACTTTTACGTTTGGTACTTTAAGGACATTTTGATGCCAATACTTTTGTACTTTTACTCAAGTAAATTTGTAATTCTGGACTTTTACTTGTAACAGAGTACTACCACATTGCAGTATTGATACTTTTACTTAAGTAAAGAATTTGAGTACTTTTTCCACCACTGGAGGGAGGGAGGGAAGGAGGGAGGGAAGGAAGGGAGGGCGGGGGAGAGATATGAAAGGGAAAAGAGGGGCTAAAGTTGTTGGGGTTTCTTTTTTTTTAACAAAGGGAACCGATTGTCCTACAGGTTCGGCAGGTCAGGGCGGGTTCGGCTCGTCCTGTGTGTGATGTCACTCGAGCTCGCGTTCCGATTTATGTATGTGCCCACTCCACAAACACACGTGCACACGCACACACACGCACACACACACACGCACACACGCACACACGCACACACACACACACACACACACACACACACACACACGCACACACGCACACACGCGCACACACACACACACACACGTGGTGGAAAAAGTACTCAAATGTTTTAACTTTTTAAGTAAAAGCACCAATACTGCAATTTAGAAATACCCCGTTACAAGTAAAAGCCCAGAATTAAAAATGTACTTGAGTAAAAAGTACAAAAGTAATGGTATTAAAATACCAGAAGTAAAAGTACTCATTATGCAGGATGTCCCATTTCACAAGTTTTCAAATGTATACAAATCTTTTGAAAATAGCAGATGTACAAGCGCGACGCATTGTGAGCTTGTAGCTCGGCTATTTTCAAATGGCCGAAATGTATATAGGGCTGAAGAGGTTAATGTATGTTTTGTAATAATAATAATCAAAATCTGCAAAGTAACTAGTAAAGTTTTCAAATAATTGTAGTGGAATAAAAGTACAATATTTCCCTCTGAGATGTAGTGGAGTAGAAGTAAAAGTACTGGAAATTGGAAACACTGAAGTAAAGTACAAATACCTCAAAATTGTACTTAAGTCCAGTACTTGAGTACATAGTTACTTTACACCACTGAGAGAGACACACACACACACACACACACACACACACACACACACACACACACACACACACACACACACACACACACACACACACACACACACACACACACACACACACACACACACACACACACACACACACACACACACACACACACACACACACACACACACACTTCAGTTCTTCCACTCTGTAATATCTAATAAAGCAGAAATGGCTTGAAAAAACCCCACTAGTGTACGTTTGACCGGGTCGGTGCTTTGATGTAAAAAACTTCAGTCGCCGTGCGGGTCATAAGGCAGTGTAAAGGCATGACCCACATTAAAGACACTTTTACGACTCTACTGCAGAATCGTTAGCGATCACATCAGTGGAATCAGCTTCTTTTTTCCAGGCCAAGAGTGTTTGCAACCTCCGAGGAATCCGCCTCGCTCTGGGGTTTTTGCTCGCGCACCACAGTACACAACAAGTACACAAAAAAAGGTTTATTTTTAAATTGAAGAAAAATAAAACACACCTTTTGGTGTATCGCAGCCGCACGTCGTAAAAAGCTTTTTTAACTTTTTGTGTACTTTAATGTTGCGATCTCAATGCCAGAGGAAGTTTTATAAGTAAAATGCTTATAAAGTGCACAGTGCACTTCTAAGTAAAGTGGTACCAAATGTCCTGGCACGGTGCTGGTGCACACAGAGAGAGAGAGAGAGAGAGAGAGAGAGAGAAAGGGGGGGGGGCTTTTTCAGTTACAGACTGGCTTTTGAAATGAGTTTGACTCATATTAACCAGAGACTGGAGGAGAGGTCTCGCCCCAAAGCACACTTTCCCCTTCTTGCTGTTAGCCAATGGCGCCCTCTAGTGCATAAAGCAGGGGTGGGCCGCATTTATTTCCAGAGGGCCATACTGACTTCGATAAGGTGAGTGAAGGGCCACACATTGATTGTACAATTGAATTGAAACTTGACACACATAGTGCTGAATTATGTTAAAACTGCATGAATTTGGTAGACATGCCAGAGCCAGATAGCCTGGTAAACACCCCCTCCCTCCGGAAATCTCATGCATTGCATTGCATTTGGTTTCAGGAAGGAGGGTCTGGGATTGCTCACAGAGTAAAGCTGCCCGAACCGCTGCGCATACGAACCAATCAGCGGCTGCTAGGGGCGGGATCATCCAATCACCTGCCTAGTAGCTTGAAAAAATGAAACTCCGTCTGTCATCGATTCTGCGCCCGAAGTCTCAGATGCAAGTACGCTGTGAAACAAAATGTGTGTCGCAAGCTTCTTCCATTTGACGGAGTGAGGTTAAGAGCCAGACAGACTACTTTACAATACAGGTACTTGCTTTCACAACAAGAATTTTCAGTTACAAAATGTTGATACATTTTATTTAAAGACGGGGTGCCGTGATTTTCAGTGATCCCCCCCCCCCCCCAAAACATAATCATCAGGTATTATGGTTATACTAGGAGGAAGATTTTTTTCAAAAAAGTGTTAAAATTATGTTTTTATGTGGACACGCCTCCAGTTCATTAAGTATACCTGGTTCTCACCTTAGCACCTCCTCCACCACCTTAGCACCACCCACCTGTCCTAGTCCCTCCTCCTCCTCATGCCCACACCTGTTGTGTTATGATAATGAGGGGGAGGGTATAATTTTACTGTGTCATTAAAGTGCTGTTTTTCTAAGGCTCAAGGTTTCAGCCTCCAGGAAGAAACTCAAAATAGTCAGAGAAGACATAAAACACCATAAAAACACCACCAGGGGGCTTAATGAAGTTCTATCAACCTCATAGACACATGAAAAACAGAAAAAGTGCAAAACCATGGCACCACCTCTATCATTTTTTTTTTACAGCTGTAATGTACTGTATCACTCTGGTGTACTCTGGCCTTACAATAAAACGATTACTTGCATAAAACAGTCCACGTCAATGCCGTATCAACTTTTAAATGAGCCTGTAAATGTAGTATCTTATCTTAACTGATATGCACCACTCCATAGGTCACTGGCCACCAAGGTATGGAATAGCCTAACCCCATCCCTCAAAAAATGCAGTTCGCTGGGCTCATTTAAAACAGCCCTAAAAACTCATCTTTCTGGAGGCCAAAAGTGGAGGTATAGTACCAGTTTCCCGGTAGACAGACGACCCCCCTCCACTTTTTTTGTATATATATATATTTGTCAAGCTTTTTTTTGTACATAGTGGTATTTTTTCTCTGTATTTTTATGTTGATATTTGAACTGTTTGGTTGCTACTATATATGTCTATGAAATTAATACCAAGGACCTCAACGGAAACAAGTCATCAAGGACTTTTTTGGTCGGACCTTTCAGACAAAAGTATTATAAATGTAACTGTGTTATTTTACATTCTTTTGCCTAATAAAAATTTCTATCAATTTCAATCAAAAAAATTATAAAACACATTGCATTATTATGTTATAAATATTTGAGTTCAAAACATTTGATTACATACGGATAGAGGAAAGCAGATATAGGACTCAAATGGTAAATATTAATTACTATTAAATCAAGTTAAATATTTTTTCTCTCAAAACCATTAACATACGGCAGCCTTTTAGTATTATTTGGGGGGTCATTTTGTTTTTCTTTTAGGGCTTGGCGGGCCGATGGTCAAAGGGTCGAGTCTGGCCCCCGGGCCGTATGTTGCATGTGTGGCATAGTGTCTAAATAGAAGTAGATCACAAAATTAATACAAAACGTGTGGTAGGAAATGTTCGAAAAAAAGCTGATCTACAAGCTCACAACGCGTCAAATCACGATGTATTGTGAGCCTGCAGATCTAGTCTATTTTCCAAATGCAATCCCAGTGTGCGTCTAATTATAAATTGGGTTTAAGTAATCCTTGCACATAAGCTACATTTCATGCGACACGTTGTGAGCTTGTAGATTGACTATTTTCAAATAGCCTAGGTATAACATAGGGCTGAAGTGGTAAATGTATGTTTTATAACATACTAATATATATCTGCAAAATAACTAGTAACTAAAGTTTTCAAATAATATAGTGGAGTAAAAGTACGATATTTGAATCTGAGATGTAGTGGACTAGAAGTAAAAGTATAGACAATTGGAAAAACTCTAATAAAGTAAAAAATAAAAAAATAAAATACTTAAGTACAGTACTTGAGTAAATGTACTTAGACTGTAAACAGGACCTGAGTTGGCTCTGTATTTGGACCTCTTTTTTCCATCACCAAATCTCTTAGCCAAAAATTGTCGATCTGTTATTTTTGGCTTAATGCCCCCCCCCCCAGTAAAAGGATGCTGGGGTTCAAGTGGTGAAGTGCACATTCTAGAGATGTCCTCATCAATTCTTTAGGGTTTGATGCCATATGTTATTTGTTTGAGGATTCAGCGACATCCATTGAAAGACCAAATGCCTCACTAAATGCACTAGCAGACTTCAATCAGAGAGGACGGAACCAGTTATTTAAATCAGCTGGTGTGGGTGCAGTTTGGTCCGAATGGAATGTTGCACGTGGATGGACCCTACCACTGTCATTACATAGGAAGGGTTTTATACCAAAATAAGCTTAACCCATTAAGACCTGAAGCCGATTCTACAATGCCCTCTAAAGTCCCAACAGTATTCTGAAAAATGTATGTTTCTATATCAGTGGTGCTCACACTTTTTCATGTCAAGGACCCCAAAATGATACGTAGGCTACTGTATTTGGCCGCCGACCCCCATCTCAAAATATTTTGTTCCAGGGACCCAAAGAAGCAAACATTTGAGTTAAAAATGTTCACTTTAAAAGAATATAATATTCAAAGATTTGCACACATTTCCAAGATTTTTCAAAAAATAGCAGATCTACAAGCTCGTAGCCTGGCACTCAATGCTTGTAGATCTACTATTTTCATAGCGCAACACCTGAGCACAACCAAACATAAGATGGCTTATCTTTTAGTTTTACTGGATCTCTTCTTCACTATAGTCACTCCCCAACATTTTAGTCTAGTTTTTATTTGTTGACGAAATTGTCAATATATTTAGTCTTAGTTTTAGTCATCGTGGCTTAGTTTTTATTTAGTTTTCGTCAGTGAAAAAGGGTAGTCGATGGCCATTTTTCGTCATAGTTTTAGTCGTCTAAATCAACACCGCGGTGGAGAGCTACCTTTAATGAGAAACAGAGATACATTTCTATCGCACAACCGGTTGACTGAAGTGAAACCTGACGGGACACACACCTGGTTTGTAGTTTGGTAGTTCACTCACTCCCGGCCAACTCTCCTCGGTGGGAACTCCAATAACCTGCAGGGGAAACAGATTCAAGAGAATAAAGCGCCCGATTCATCATAGTTCTTGTCGCGTATGGAAAACAGCAGACCTACAAGCTCGCGACGCGACGCATCCACGACACGTTGTGAGCTTGTAGGTCTGCTGTTTTCGCCGCTATGCGAGGGAGCATAACTTAGGCATAACCCATTAAAGGCTTAGTTCAGATTTTTTTTTTTTTTTCTGTACTACAGAAAATACTAAAAAAATCTGAACTAACCCTTTAAGACCTGAGGCGATTCTTAAAATGATTTTCTAAATCCTACAGTTATTTTTTTTAAATAAAAAAAAAATGTTTTCAAGATTTTTCAAAAATAGCAGATCTACAAGCTCATAGCGTGGCACTCGGTGTCGCGCTATGAGCTTGTATATCTGCTATTTTTGAATAGCCAAAGAAATCTAAAGTGACACAGATGCGTTCCAGGTCTTAATGGGTTCAAATAATCTTGGTCTGTATCTTACCCCACATCCCTCGTCTTTCACCCCCAATTCTATAATGCTTCATTTGCATGGGAAATTGCACAGTTTTTGGTAGAATCCATATGTATTTTTTGGTATATATTAGCCTACTTGACACTGCGTTTCCCTGGCTATGAAGTGTATCGTTGTCTCTGTCGGGTGGAAACCTCATATGTCCAAAACCTGTTACTTTTCAGGATTCAAATAAAACTAGAAAAAGTGCTTCTCGGAGCACAGGTCTCCGCCAGGTCAGGTACGTTATTGTGGCCTCCTGGTGGCGCTATAACAGGCCAATGTGAAAGGGGTGCCATTTCTTCCTTGGCCATAGTGGGAATGTGCGTGTGATATTTCACGGAGATCGCAAGCTGCGTTTCATGATTTGAGGCATTTTGTTGAAAAACGGACCAATCCTGCAAACTTTGGAAGCCAAGCCTTAATTAGCCAATGAGGATGGAATATGGGAAATCGGACAAATCCGTGTTGATCACATGACTGTAGAGATACTGTGTACCGATTTGCATGACGTTTGGATAAAATCTGTGGGAGTAAATGGGTTTCGCACAAATCGGCCTCCTGGTGGCGCTATAACAGGCCCATGTGAAAAAATTGGGGCAGAGGTTCTGAATTGGCATCCAGGGAGTGTGTGTGCACAGTTTCGGAGCGACCATGCAAACGTTGCCGGAGATTAGCTGCTCGCAGACAGATGGACACACACACGGACACACACACGGACGGACAGGGGGTAAAACACTCTAAAAAATAGACAAAAATAGCAAAAGTAGCAGATCTACAAGCTCGAAACGCGTCACTTCGCGCCGCGTTTCGAGCTTGTGGATCTGCTACTTTTTACGCTTTTGTGTGACGCTGTAGTTACGGGAAAAAAACACAACAAGTTAGAATATGATAAGAGGTTTCTGCCCGACAGCAATGATATGTATTTTTGTATGTATTAACCCTACTTGACACTGCGTTTCCCTGGCTATATGAAGTGCATTACGCTGCACGCGTCATGGTAACTGAGCGGCCTCTATATACTCACCGCCCAGATCTTCTGGAGCTGTTCAAAGACGTCCGCCACACCTGGGAACGCCGGCGCACCGTGCAGCATCTCAATTAAAATACACCCAGCTCCCCTATAAAAGGAAAAAAAAGAAGAAAATGTACCACTTTAAAAGGAGTAGTTCACCCAAAAAAATAACCGGCAGAGACTCAAATGCAGGTCAATTGAGTCTCCTACCGAAGACTCAGTGGTGGAAAAAGTTTTTTTTTTTTTTTACTTAAAGCATCAATACTGCAATTCAGGTATTCAGAAGTTACTTGAGTAAAAGTACAAAAGTATTGGCATCAAAATGTAATTAAAGTACCAAAAGTAAAAAGTACTCATTATGCAGAAATCTTCCATTTCATGTTTTAAAAATGTATAAAGTCATTTGAAAATAGCAGATCTACAAGCTCACAACAAATAGATCGGCTATTTTCAAATAGCCAAGGTCTATCCACAAGTTTCCTACAGGGCATGGGTGGGCATCACTTCCTGTCGATTTGATCCATGATACCTGATCAAATTGACAGGAAGTGATGCATACCATGCCCTCACCCTGGGCAAGACCTGGGCTGTTGGTTGTCTAGGAAGTGACAACCGGAAATGGTTGAATTTGGCGGAAGTACCGCTCAAGGAAATGACGTTGATGCTTTACAAATCTGTTAACATTCTCCGTGAATGAAACGAGTGTTGTGATTGGTCAAAAAAATATCGTTTCCGGGGGGAAACGCGTACGACGGAAATCCTGTCCACTCAGGACTTCCTAGACACTCGCTGCTTTAGGTCTTTCTCTTCTCTTCGCAGATGGGCAGTGGTGGAAAAAGTACTCAAATTCTTTACTTAAGTAAAAGTACCAATACTGCAATATGGAAATACTCTGTTACAAGTAAAAGTCCAGAATTAAAAATGTAATTGAGTAAAAGTACAAAAGTATTGGCATCAAAATGTACTTAAAGTACCAAAAGTAAAAGTACTAAAATATTTGAAAATAGCCGATCTACAAGCTCACAACGCGTCGCGATTGTGAGCTTGTTGATCGGCTATTTTCAAATAGCCTAGGTATAAAATAGGGCTAAAGTGGTTAATGTATGTTTCATGATATCATAATTTATATCTGAAAAGTAACTAATAACTATAGTTTTCAAATAATTGTAGTGGAGTAAAAGTACAATATTTGCCTCTGAGATGTAGTGGAGTAGAAGTAAAAGTATTGGAAATTGGAAATACTCAAGTAAAGTACAAATATCTCAAAATGTTACTTAAGTACAGTACTTAAGTAAATGTACTTAGTTACTTTCCACCACTGCAGATGAGTGAGGCTGGGACCGAGGCTACCATGCCCTAGGAAACGTGTGTATATAGTAGACCCTCCAGAAAAATGCGATCGCAGAATTTACCGCATAATCAGCAAAATGGCGCATAATTATGCGGGGGTAACGTTTTTTTCAAAAAGGCAGCATCGCATCGCATAATACGCACATCGCATCGCATAATATGCGCTTCACATCGCATAATATGCGCTTCGCATCGCATAATACGCGCATCGCATCGCATAATATGCGCTTCGCATCGCATAATATGCGCATCGCATCGCATAATACGCACATCGCATCGCATAATATGCGCTTCGCATCGCATATTTTGCATATTTTGCAACTTTCCACATATTTCGCATATTGACGCATATTTCACAACTTTTCGCAAATTTCGCAACTTCCCGCAATTTTTTTGGGGAAATACTTTAAAAAGAAAACCTTCTCCTGAGGTACTTAACTTCCAAATCCTTTTTTTTTGTCCTCCTCTTTTCTTTCTCTGGCTCAGAAAGACGATAAGGGGCGAGAGAAGCCAAGAGGCTAAATCTCTCTCCACACGCAAACTGCCGTCACTGCAGCCAACACTGCGCTCGGTGTGCTGGCGAAAACTCACCAACACTTAGTGAATTAAAAGCTATTTAGTATCTACAAGCTCACAACGCGTCGCATGTGAGCATGTGAACTCACAACGATGCGATGCGTTGTGAGCTTGTAGATCTGCTATTTTCAAATAGCCTATGTATAAAATAGGGCTGAAGTGGTTATTGTATGTTTTATATAATGTCACGCCACAGCATCACGACACCTTTACAGCGGGTTCAAGGCGCCCTGCCACCCGTGCATTTGAGTTACAAATGTTCCATTTAAAATAAAATAAACACACACACACACACACACACACACACACACACACACACACACACACACACACACACACACACACACACACACACACACACACACACACACACACACACACACACACACACACACACACACACACACACACACACACACACACACACACACACACACACACACGTGGAAGAAGTACTCAAATGTTTTACTTAAGTAAAAGCATCAATACTGCAGTGTAGAAGTACTCTGTTACAAGTAAAAGTCCCGGAATTCAACATTTACTTGAGTAAAACTACAAAAGTATTGGTATAAACATGTACTTAAAGTACCAAAAGTAAAAGTACTAAAGTGTTTGAAAATAGCCTATCTACAAGCTCACAACGCTCACAACGCGTCGCATGTGAGCATGTGAGCTCACAACGATGCGACGCGTTGTGAGCTTGTAGATCTGCTATTTTCAAATAGCCTATGTATAAAATAGGGCTGGTTATAGTGGTTATTGTATGTTTTATATAATGTCACGCCACAGCATCACGACACCTTTACAGCGGGTTCAAGGCGCCCTGCCACCCGTGCATTTGAGTTACAAATGTTCCATTTAAAATAAAATAAAAAACACACACTCAGGACTTCCTAGACACTCGCTGCTTTAGGTCTTTCTCTTCTCTTCGCAGATGGGCAGTGGTGGCACACACACACACACACACACACACACACACACACACACACACACACACACACACACACACACACACACACACACACACACACACACACACACACACACACACACACACACACACACACACACACACACACACACACACACACACACACACACACACACAGGTGGAAGAAGTACTCAAATGTTTTACTTAAGTAAAAGCATCAATACTGCAGTGTAGAAGTACTCTGTTACAAGTAAAAGTCCCGGAATTCAACATTTACTTGAGTAAAACTACAAAAGTATTGGTATAAACATGTACTTAAAGTACCAAAAGTAAAAGTACTAAAGTGTTTGAAAATAGCCTATCTACAAGCTCACACCGCTCACAACGCGTCGCATGTGAGCATGTGAGCTCACAACGATGCGACGCGTTGTGAGCTTGTAGATCTGCTATTTTCAAATAGCCTATGTATAAAATAGGGCTGGTTATAGTGGTTATTGTATGTTTTATATAATGTCACGCCACAGCATCACGACACCTTTACAGCGGGTTCAAGGCGCCCTGCCACCCGTGCATTTGAGTTACAAATGTTCCATTTAAAATAAAATAAAAACACACACACACACACACACACACACACACACACACACACACACACACACACACACACACACACACACACACACACACACACACACACACACACACACACACACACACACACACACACACACACACACACACACACACATTTTGAGTCATATGTTGTCTACTGACATCATAGATGAGTGACATCACACGCTTGGCCTATAAAGGTGAGAGAGCCATTCATTTATCTGCCTAACGCACAGACAGTCAGACACATAGCATCTCCACTGAGAAGACCAGAGGTGAGATTACGGTATGTTCAGTTTGTTTAAAAGCAAGCGCTGTGCGATCGGCAGCTGTGCGCTGCTGATCGCCACGGCGATGCTGTTGGGTTTGATTTGGTTGGCTTTGGCTGATAATCCGGAGGTCCCTGTTTTGAAAGACGATGGCGATGATCCGGCTGATAATCCGGCTGATAATCCGGAAATCCCTGTTTTTAAAGACCATGTTGATCGGGACGTCCTCAAAAAGGCCTTCACCGTCACACACCAGGAGGCTGAGCGGTTCACCAACTTCAAGTACCTGCTGGACCACCCAGACAAGTGTTCCGGAGAAGACGTCCATCTTCTCCTCTTCATCAAAAGCTCTCCGGCACACGCGGACCGGCGGGAGGCCATCAGGTCCACCTGGGGCAACGAGACATACATTCGGCGCTCCAAGGGACTCACGGTCAAGGTTCTGTTCGCCTTGGCAGCGCCAAACTCCAGCACCGTCCAGGAAGATCTGGAGCATGAGGACCGCCTCCACGGTGACCTGATCCAGCAGGATTTCACAGACTCGTTCCGCAACCTCACCCTGAAGGTTATCATGCAATTCCGCTGGGCACGTCAACGGTGCGCCCATGCGAGCTTCGTCATGACGGCCGACGACGACACTTTCGTACACACTCCTAACCTGGTGGATCACCTGCAGGACGCGGCCCAGAGGAACGTCACCGACCTGTGGCTCGGCCATGTGTGGCGCGGATGGCGCGAGGAGGCGCCCTGCCGAGACAGGAACAGCAAGTACTACTTGCCCTACGAAATGTACCCGTGGTCGACCTTCCCCGACTACACGTCAGGGTCTGGGTACGTGGTTTCCAGGGACGTAGTGGAGAAGATCTACCAAGCCACGCTGACACTCGATGCTTCTATCCACATGGATGACGTGGTCATGGGTATCTGTGCCAACATCGTGGGCGTCACGCCGCAGCATCACGACTTCTTTACAGGGGGGTTCAAGGCGCCCTACCACCCGTGCATTTACAGGCAGATGATGAACTCGCACGGTCATCACGGCCAGGACATGTATGACCTCTGGAAGGCGGCGACGGACCCGCAGGTCCAGCAGATCGCCTCTAATACAGACTGCATGTCGGTGAAAATGTCTCTCCTGTGTAAACCCAACAGGGGTGAGCTTGACACCTACCCGTGTAGGGCGGCCTTTGTGTAGGATAGATTGTGGTTAAATGAATGAAATCAGGGGCAGTCCGGGCACTTAGGCTCTAATGTAGCCTGGATTAGCACATCACAGGTTCAAGTCCTGTGCTGCGTGTCCCTCTCCATCTTTTTTTTTCCCCCTTTTTTTTTCTCAAGAGGTCCATACCGACTTCCATCCAATGAGTTCCGGTAGGAGACACAAAGGAGACTCTTTGTGTCTCCTACCGGAGAAGAGAAGGAGTGACAGGCTGTGACACTTTTGGTGTCCAGTATCCAGTAAGAAAGGGGGCTGTAAACTAGGGGTCAAGGTCAAGTCTATTAATATGTTACATATATAAACAAGACATGGACATAGACAAGGACAGGGTCGTGCTGGCCACTGGGACATTTGGGACAATTCCCGAACGGCCGCTCCATTCCATTTTTTTTTTTAATAATTATTTTAAATAATTTTCAAAAAGTTCAACTAGCCGATCTACATCGACACGTTGTGAGCTTGTAGATCGGCTATTTGCACTATTTGAAAATGTTTTTTAAAAATGGTAAAAAATGGCAAAGAAGATTAGGGATAATGGGTGAACTGGCGAAAATAGGCCCTTGATCTAAAATGACACAGATGCGTTCCCGGTCTTAAAGGGTTAAAGGTGATTGGACGAGGTGCTACCGTGTAACGCATCGGTTCTCAAAGTGGGGTCCGGGGACCCCCAGGGGTCCTTGAGGGAGTTCCAGGGGGTCCCCAGCTAAATGATGGATAGGTCCATTTGATTCCTAATGGACCCTTATGGGTCTGTAACTCAGAGAGTGTACAGATGGAACCAAATGGACCCAAACGGCTCCATTTGGTTCCATTTGTACACTCTCAGAGTTAAATTAACATAGATTTTACACTATAAATTGTTGTCCCAGAGATAGAAATGCCATTAAATGGGGGTCAATAGCTTAATGCATGTCAAACTGGGGGGGTCCTTGAAATTAAAATGGTTGAGAATCACTGCTATCGAGCCGTAAAAATCTTCTCTTATGGGGGTCCCTGGCATGCATGTCTTTTCAAATGGAGGTCTGCAGGCTAAAAAGTGCCAATTTGGGGGTCCTTGACGTGAAAAAGTTTGAGAACCACTGGTGTATCGTATACTAGCCTCAATCTCCAGGCTTTTATTTTTTAGTTTTAATTAAAAAAATAAGAGCCCGGACCAGCCAATAGGGCATAGCAGTGGCGGCCATTTTCTGGTTCCACTCCAAAATAGTCAATGCACTTTTCCCATTGACATTTCCAAAAATATTTATATCAATTAATTTAAGCCTAGAATCAAGCCATCCAGGGTCCTGGTGAATCATGACCATAAAACGTTTGATTCTGTGAACAAAACGTTTTTGAAAACGGCAAAACAAAGGGTATTTATTAAACATAGTATATCATATAATTAAATGTAAAAATAAAATAAAAATCAGAGAAATAAATGTTTTATGGTCATGATTCACCAGGACCCTGGATGGCTTGATTCTAGGCTTAAATTAATTGATATTCATATTTTTGGAAATGTTAATGGGAAAAATGCATTGACTATTTTAGAGTGGAACCAAAAAAATGGCCGCCACTGCAATGCCCTATTGACGCGACTGGAAAAGGAAGTGTTTTAATTTCCCCAACCAACTAGAGTGCAGTGGGCGTCGCTCCAAATGTTGCGACGTCAGGGCTCTCAATGCTACACATTGGCTAACGGACAGATCGGTGAGCCAATAGGATCCGGCGGAAGTTTTCTCCGCAGATTTTGAACCCGCCCCCTCTATGCCAGATATGAGACATGCTATAGGGCAGCCTAATCGTACACTGACCATATGTCCAGCGCCGTAGAGTAGTCTGTGCAGCCCAGGAGAACGTCGGGGGGCCGGTACCACAGGGTCACCACCTCAGACGAGTAGGTCTGGCAGGGAATGGACTTGGAGCGAGCCAGCCCTGTGCGGTGGAAAAAGTACTCAAATGTTTTACTTAAGTAAAAGTACTCAAATGTTTTACTTAACCCATTAAGACCTGAGGCGATTCTTAAAAACGGTTTTCTAAATCCTAACAGTTTTTTTTTTTTTTATCTGAAAAATATGTTTTCAAGATTTAAAAAAAAATAGCAGATCTACAAGCTCATAGCGCGGCACTCGGTGCCGCGCTATGAGCTTGTAGATCTGCTATTTTTGAATAGCCAAAGAAATCTAAAAATGACACACAGATGCGTTCCCGGTCTTAATGGGTTAAGTAAAAAGTATCAATACTGCAATGTAGGAAATACCCTGTTACAAGTAAAAGTCCAGGATTCAAAATTTACTTGAGTAAAAGTTCAAAAGTATTGGTATCAAAATGTACTTAAAAGCAGTGTTGGAAAGTAACTAAAGTAATATGTAACTTAAAGTAATATTATCACTTTTTTTCCAGTAACTAGTAAAGTAACTAATTACTTTTGGCAGGGAGTAATAAGTAAAGTAACTATATTACTTTTTAAACAAGTAATATGTAATAAGTAATATTATGTTTTAGTAACCTTTCCAACACAGTGCTGGAAAGTAATGTTTTAGTAACTTTTCCAACACAGTGTTGGAAAGTAACTAAAGTAATATGTAACGTAAAGTAATATATATTTTTTTTCCAGTAACTAGTAAAGTAACAGGAGATGTTGTTCTTCTTCTTCTCACCAAAGTCAGCCAGTTTGAGCTCTCCCAGGTAGCTGATGAGAAGGTTCTGGGGCTTGAGGTCTCTATGGAGGATCCTGTGACTATGGATGTAGGAGAGACCTCTGAGCAGCTGGAACATGAAGATCTGCAGAGAGAGAGAGAGAGAGAGCGAGAGAGAGAGAGAGATAGAGAGAGAGAGACTTTTACGAAACCTTTTTTTTAACCCATTAAGGCCTGAGTCCGATTCTTAAAATGTTTTCTAGATCCTCCAGTTTAAAAAAAAAACAAAAAAAACAATCACGATTTTTTCACTGTTCCAGGTCTTAATGGGTTAAACAATAATTGCATTTTCACACACTATACAATATTATGTTCATGTAATAGTCTCACACACTACACAGTACGGTTATAAAAAGAAAATGCTCCAGGCACATTTCCTTAAAGGGATTGTTGGCAACATTAAGCCTAAATTTGAAAAATATCTATATATATATATTTTGCATTTTTTCCCCTCTATCAGCCACTATATAATGATGCTGGGGTGTTTTCCTGCACTGAAACACAGTCCTCTTTCTGAAATCCGTATTTCCCTACTGTTTATGTTTGTCTCGGGCCGTAAATTAACGCACGCATGTGCGCATCCGTGCGCGTCCGTGTGAACTTTTTACTTTCGGTTTTAAAACGCTCTCAAACTTCGTTTTTGAGGCACATAATTTACTTTTCAGATAGCGTTTTAGATAGAATTTAGTTGTTTAACTTCATATATGTGGTCAATTTGTCATGAAAGAGCCTATTTAAAAATAAAAATTCAGAGAACCGGCAGGGGCGGGCAGTTCCGCGAATTGTATCCGAATAAAGTAACCTATATTCGGCATGGCCCGTTTAGAAGTCCCCTTAACTCTATGGAAGTCCTCCCTGTGTCACCCCCTGGTGGTCGGGGAAACGAACTGCTGGTTTTTTTTTCTTTGTTTATCTCTGAATCGCCTACAATCCCTTTAACCCATTAAGGCCTCAGGTTCCGATTCTACAAAGCGTCTTCTAAATCCCAACAGTTTTCTGAAAAAACAACAACATATGTTTCTATGTCAGTGGTGCTCGACTTTTTCATGTCAAGGACCCCCAAAACGATTTGAATTTGGCCGCGGACCCCCATCTCAAAATATTTTGTTCCAGGGACCCCCCAGAAGTAAAGATTTGAGTAAAAACAAAAATCGCTTTAAAAGAATATATATTCAAAGATTTGCACACATTTTCACGATTTTTCAAAAATAGCAGATCTGATCTACAAGCTCATAGATCTGCTATTTTTGAATAGCCAAAGTGAAAAATAATGCTTTTTTTTTAGCTCAAATCAAAAAATGAGAGTCTTTGCGACAGAGAGACGAAGACAGAGAGACATTGTGAGAGACAGAAAGAGAGCGAGAGGCTGTGTCCAAAGGGTGTCTGAATGTATAGTGATAATTATTGTACCCTATATACAGTTAAACTCATCTTATCCCGCGATGCACAGTGAAAAGTAGGACCAATGGTCACTATCGCGAAACAAACCATGCATTGTGCTGAAAGAAAAAATACCAACGTTTATCCGGAACGTTTTAATTTGCACGAGAGCAGTGGCGGAAAAAGTACTCAAATTCTTCACTTAAGTAAAAGTACCAATACTGCAATATAAAAAATACTCTGTTACAAGTAAAAGTCCAGAATTCAAAATTGACTTGAGTAAAAGTATAAAAGTATTGGCATCGAAATGTACTTAAAGTACATATTTGCCTCCGAGATGTAGTGGGGTAGAGGTAAAAGTATTGGAAATTGGAAATACTCCAGTAAAGTCAAAGTACCTCAAAATTGTACTTAAGTACAGTACTTGAGTAAATGTACTTAGTTACTTTACACGACTGATGATGAATAACATAAATAACGGTGCCCCGAGCAGTGTCTGAAATGTGTTGTTTTTTTACTGCGTGGCTCTGTAGTGGCCCGGGGCCGTCTAGACGAGGGTCTGTGTGTGTGTCTGTCTGTGAGTTTGCTTGTTGTCCAGGGCAAATCTTCAACCCATTCAATCTGTGTCTGTTTAGATTTCAGCTATAAGCATTATTTTTTATACTTTGGGCGGTTAAAAAAAATAGCAGATCGACAAGCTCGTAGCGCGGCACCGAGTGCTGCGCTACGAGCTTGCAGATCTGCTATTTTTGAAACATTTTGTGCAAATCTTTGGATACATATATTTTTTTTATTTATTTTTTTAACGCAAATCTTTTCTTCTGGGGGGTCCCTGGAACTAAACATTTTGAGATGGGGGTCGGCGGGCCAAATACATATAATTTTGGGGGGTCCTTGACAAGAAAAAGTTCGAGCACCACTGATATTATAGCAACAATAGTTTTTTCCAGAAAAATTAAGACATTTGTTGAGACATTTGACGGTCACAAATGTTCACTTTAAAACATATATATATATATTCAAAGATTTGCACAAATGTTCAAGATTTAAGCAGATCTACAAGCTCACAGAGCTTGTAGATCTGCTATTTTTTGAACAGCCAAAGAAATCTAAAATGACAGAGATGCGTTCGCGGTTTGAATGGGTTAAAATCGCTGTACTGATCAGCACCAACTCTCTCGTGCACGCTGCCAGTAGGCCAAGGAACCGCCATGTATTTTATATATTTTTTTAAAATTTTACGTATCGTTGCTGTTGAGCAGAATTTCTTTCCAGAAATGTAATGCCCCACTTCATCATACAAGAGTGTCAAGCAAAAGTAGTGAAAATAGTCGATCTACAAGCTCAAAACGCGTCGCAATGTGGCGTATTGTAAGCTTGTAGATCGACTATGTTCACTGTTTTGTATTATATTATTTTAACCCACTGATACCTGGAACGCATCTGTGTCACTTTAGACTTCATTGGCTATTCAAAAATAGCAGATATACAAGCTCATAGCGCGGCACCGAGTGCCGCGCTATGAGCTTGTAGATCTGCTATTTTTGAAAAATCGTGAAAAAAAAATTTTTTTTATTTTTTTCAAAAAACTGTTAGGATTTAGAAAACATTTTAAGAATCGGATATTTTGTTACATATCGTCTCTGTCGGGTGGAAACCTGTCCAAAACTGTTACTTTTCAGGATTCAAATTCAAAAAGCAGATCCACAATACAAGCTCGAAACGCGTGCTTGCAGATCTGCTACTTTTAATGCTTTCGCGCGACGCTGTGGTATGATCGAGTAGGGCGTTCATTTATGAAAAAAACAACAAATGTAAAATATGGCGACAAGAAGTTTCTGCCAGACAGCAACGATATGTTTTTAATATTTAACTTTAACCTGCTTCATACATGAGCTACAGACACTCAAGAAGGAAATGAGAGACAGACAGACAGACAGACAGACAGACAGACAGACAGACAGACAGACAGACAGACAGACAGACAGACAGACAGACAGACAGACAGACAGACAGACAGACAGACAGACAGACAGACAGTGTTGATTTTGTCGACTAAAACTATGACAAAATTAAACGTTGACAAAAACTGAATAAAAACTAAGCTATGATGACTAAAACTAAATATATTGACAATTTCGTCAACAAATAAAAACTACACTAACATGTTAGGGAGGGACGAGTGGAGAAGAGATCCAGTAGAGCTAAAAGACAAGTCATTTTACAATGCCAAGCCATTTCAATGTCAAGCCTGCGACGCGTTGTGAGCTTATAGATCGGCTATTTTCAGCATGCAACCAAGTGTAAAAATCAGCCATCAGCACGACGGCATCAAGGCACCGCCAAAATACATTTTAGACGACTAAATCAACTGTAGATTTAGTCGACTATAATCTTATGATATTTAGTCAACTAAGATATTTAGTCAACTAAAATTTGCTGTCAAAATCAACACCACAGACAGACAGACAGACAGACAGACAGACAGACAGACAGACAGACAGACAGACAGACAGACAGACAGACAGACAGACAGACAGACAGACAGACAGACATGAAGAGAGACAGACATGAAGAGAGACAGACAGACAGACAGACAGACAGACAGACAGACAGACAGACAGACAGACAGACAGACAGACAGACAGACAGACATGAAGAGAGACAGACAGACAGACAGACAGACAGACAGACAGACAGACAGACAGACAGACAGACAGACAGACAGACAGACAGACAGACATGAAGAGAGACAGACATGAAGAGAGACAGACAGACAGACAGACAGACAGACAGACAGACAGACAGACAGACAGACAGACAGACAGACAGACATGAAGAGAGACAGACAGACAGACAGACAGACAGACAGACAGACAGACAGACAGACAGACAGACAGACAGACAGACAGACAGACAGACAGACAGAGTGTATTAAACGTACCCTGACGTTGTATGAATGCAGGCCCCCTGGGTGTTGGATCATGTACTGGGCCAGGTCTGTTTGCTGCAGGCAGAGAAAGAGAGGGGGAGGCATTTACAACATGTTGTAGGCCTATACCCGTTTATAGGAGGAGAAAATTATACATCCCCTTGAGTTGACTCCGTTATTATCCTGAATGCCAACGTTCATTTACTTATACGATCCGTTAAATAGTACCGTTTGTGTAATCAGGGGGTCTCCCACCCACCACCACAGCGCCTTCTACAGCCAAGATGGCCGACATTTCTTGTTAACCAATTAAGACCGATTTAAAAAAAAAAATCTACATCCTAACAGTTTTCTTAAAATGTCAAAGACCCCCACAATGTTAGGTATTTGGCTGCGGACCCCCATCTCAAAAATATTTTATTCCAGGGACCCCCAGAAGCAACGATTTCAGTTAAAAATGTTCGGTTAAAAAAATATATATACATTCAAAAGGTTTGCACAAATGTTCACAATTTTTCAAAAATAGCGCGGCACTCTGTGCGGCATGAGCTTGTATCTCTGCTATTTTTGAATAGCCAAATAAATCAAAAAATTAATATGTTGACATTTTAACAAAAAAAAACAAAAAAATATCACTTGCCCTACTTTTAATTTATCCATTTGTAACTCTGTGAGAGTCTGCATATGGAACCAAATTGAACCGTAAGGGTCACATAGTTGAATGAAGGCTTTTGCAGTGTATACGTGGTGGGGAGGCTCCGACTAAGAAACGTGAACCTCATGGAAATCCTCTGGATTTGAACTTGGTCCAGTGCACATTAAACTTTGCAGACTGTGCTTGGTGTCAGTCGATACACACCATGACAGACTTGACCAAATAGTGGGATTTATCACAACGAGCAGCGAGATTTGAGGAAAAACTAATATTATCACTATTAAGAAAAGCAACTAAGAATGGGGTCTTTGTTTTGAGCACCATCTGACTGACTAGGATAGAGCAGGTTACATGTACAATATGTTATTGTTATGATCTAAAATTTACAGTATATTGCTGTTATGATCTATCCACACATGTGCAGGTTGATCATCCCATAGCGTGCGGGGCTGTAACCATGGCGACGATAGAGCCCATAGCCCGAACTCCGAATCTCCGGCGTTTACATAAACAAGTAAGAGGCGCGAACGCGGGAAGCGAACGCAGCTCGAAAATAACAATAATAAGATCTCAAACTGTCCTCAAACTAAGGCATTTTCAACTTGCCATCCGGCCTGAAAAATGCACAAATGACATGGAATTCTTAGATATCCCAATAGATGAACTCGTGTAGATGCTTTTAGATGTGTTATTTTTTACTGTAGCTGCTATATTTCTCTCAGAGGAGTGTAATTAGTCACCCAGGGGCAGGCGGATTTCAGCCACACTCTACTCTGAGATCTGTCAGCAGCCAATTAGAGCGTGAGTCACATGGGGGCGCGGCTGCACACAGGCAGTGCACACAATACTGCACACAGACAGACACACAACCCGAGCACGGTTTCATAGTAAGCTCCACTTGCGCCTTCGGCGCACCTCCTTCCGCTGCGTTCGCAAAAACGCTGGGAAAGTGAAAAACGGGCGTTGTTGTAAAAATTCAAATCAATTGCTCCAGCCACTGAGGAGAACCGGGAAGGACGGACATATTTTGATGACAGAGGTTTGCTTATTTATACATAAGATATGATAAATAAAAACATTCTGATGTTTTAGTAATATTGTTCGTGCTGTTCTACATATTTTATGGAAGATGCTTCTGAACATATTGCTAGTTCGACAACTTCAAATGTTCTACTCTTAAAATAATAAGCAAAACTAGCCTATCTACAAAGACGCATTGAGAGCTTGTGGATGGGCTACTTTCGGTGCGCAGCGCGCTTCCATAAAACACACGTTGGCTTCTATGGCAAGGGGTTTTCAACCGGTGGTCCGCGGACCACCACTGTCCACGGAGGTATTGCAGGCGGTCCCTGGCCAATGCACTCAGAAATCTTTATTTTTTCCCCTAACTTTTACCTTTATTTGCTACTCTTCTTTCTCGTTTGTGAATAATTAACTGAAGTTGAATCTAACTTTTTTTTTGTTTAATTTTTTTAAATAAGTTCTTACAGGAGTTCTTACTGTATGGTGTGTGTGATACGAAATGTGAGCTTACCATAAACACAGTAATCCTTAATCATATTCCATCATATTCAAGGGCTTTTGGAGAGAAATGAGACTCCAGTCACTTTCAAATTGGAGCACTGCAGAGGGCAGGTGTGTGTGTCTGTGTCCAGCTGATGCTCGTCAGTGGTGTAAAGTAACTAAGTACATTTACTCAAGTACTGTACTTAAGTACAATTTTGAGGTACTTTTACTTTACTGGACTATTTCTAATTGTCTATACTTTTACTTCTACTCCGCTACATCTCAGAGGCAAATATTGTACTTTTACTCCACTACAATTATTTGAAAACTTTAGTTACTAGTTACTTTGCAGATATAAATTATTAGATTATAAAACATACATTAACTACTGCTATTTGAAAATAGCCGATCTACAAGCTCACAACGTGTCACGATGTGACGCGTTGTGAGCTTGTAGATCTGCTATATTTCCAAACATTTTAGTACTTTTACTTCTGATACTTTAAGTACATTTTGATACCAATACTTTTGTACTTTCCGGACTTTTACTTGTAACGGAGTACTTCTACATTGCAGTATTGATACTTTTACTTAAGTAAAAAATGCAAGTACATTTTCCAGCACTGAGTCACTCGTTGACGCTTGTTAATGTTATGGGATCCAAATGACTGAACTCAGTCGTGGCGAGTGCCAACTTTAATCCATCTGTGACTGGAGGTGTGTCAAGATGGGACCACACACTGAAATAACACTTTATAAAGTGAACAAAGGGGCTTTATTCAGCTTTTCAAAGGGCTCTGGATGTGCTCCCAATCCTTTTTTTTTCTGATGAGGTTTATTGACCCATTCAATCCGGGAAACGCATCTGTGTCATTTCATATTTCTTTGGGCTATTCAAAAATAGCAGATATGCAAGCTGCCGCGCTATGAGCTTGTAGATCTGCTATTGTTGGAAAATGTGTGCAAATCTTTGAATGTATAATTTTTTTTCAAATCTTTGCTTCTGGGGTCCCTGCTGGAACAAAATAATTCACAAATGTTTATTATATTTTCAAGATTTTTCAAAAAATAGCAGATCTACAAGCTCATAGCGTGCACGCTATGAGCTTGTAGATCTGCTTTTTTTTTTTTTTTTTATCTCGAAAATGTGTGCGAATCTTTGAATATATATGTTTTTAAAGCAAACATTTTTAACTCAAGTCTTTGCTTCTGGGGGGGGGGGGTCCCTGGAACAAAATATTTTACAAATGTTCGCTTTAAAAAAATACATATTCAAAGATTTGCACAAAGTGTTGTTAATGTTAATGTTCAAGTTTTTTTTTTTACAAAAATAGCAGATCTACAAGCTTGTGCCGCGCTATGAGCTTGTAAATCTGCTATTTTTGAATAGCTCAAAGAAATCTTAAAATGATGCTTTCCCGGTCTTAATGGGTTAAGCCATGTCTGTAATTAGTCTGCAAAAAAAAATCACTATTTGGGCAGCAGCAACTCCTCCGCTGCCCACTGGGAGGTGCTGGTCTGAGGACCACCAGTTGACAATGGCTGATCTATAATACATAGCATTGGTTCTCCATTTATATGTCGGCTATTCAAAAATAGCAGATGTACAAGCTCCAAGCAACAAATAAAAACTAGGCTAAAATGTTAGTGAGGTGAGGGGCTAGTGGAGAAGATATCCAGTAGAACTAAAAGACAAGTTTGGTTGCACTCGGGTGTTGCGCTCTGAAAATAGCAGATCTACAAGTAATTTTATTCAAAAGACGAAACTAAATAAAAATTAGCTGTCAAAATCAACACTGCTGTGCATAGGCTCTTTGATTGCACTGGGTAATTAAGCCTCAGCCTTTGGGATGCTCCCTTTTTAATTGATTAGTAACTCACTTAGTCTGGTGGAGTTTTCTGTTTGTTCACTAAAGTGAAGCAGTGTTGGGAGCAACACAGTTTTTTGACCACACTCACAATATAAAAATAAGTTGTACTGTTCTAATTTAAGTAAAGCACCTTTGTTAACTTTTTACTGTCTGAAGACGTATTTTGTGCGTCAAGCTGATTGCCAGGGAGGGACTGCAACACAGAAGTGTGCAAATCTAACCGGGAGGAAAGAAGATTGCCACTTCAAACACTGATATACAGTACACATGTGGTTATGATATATAATCACGTTACTCACCACATATTCAAACACGAAGGTGAGAGACTCTCTGGTGTGGATGATGTCGTGGAGCAACACGATGTTGGCGTGCTTCAGACCCTTCAGCAGAGAGGCTGTAAACACACAGTACACACACGCACACACACACACACACAGATGGATTAATGTGGAGACTCATTGGTGGTCATTTTTGTGTGTGTGTGTGTGTGTGTGTGTGTGTGTGTGTGTGCTTGTGCGTGTGCATGTGTGTCACCTTCTCTGATTGCAGTGAATGGTACTCCCTCCTCTGTCTTCATGCGGATCACCTTCAGAGCCACCAGGTGACCATTAATCCTGTGTGTGTGTGTGTGTGTGTGTGTGTGTGTGTGTGTGTGTGTGTGTGTGTGTGTGTGTGTGTGTGTGTGTGTGTGTGTGTGTGTGTGTGTGAGAGTGTGTGTGAGAGAGAGACAGACAGACAGACAGACAGACAGACAGACAGAAGAGAGTGGAGATAAAGAGAGGGAGAGAACGTTCTTTTTTTAATGAACCATAAAACTCACAAAGCAGAAAGCCAGACATCAGCATGCAATTTACAATTCAGACATTTAACAGACTCCAGCTGCAACTTGTGCGAGCTGCAAGTTCATAGTAAGTAGCATGAACCCTAGTCCAAGGGTTTTCAAACTTTTCAGGCCGCGACCCCCAAACTAATCATATTTGAACTGTGGACCCCCATAATAATCATATTTGAATTGTGGACCCCCAAAATAATCATATTTGAATTGTGGACCCCCCAAAATAATCATATTTGAACTGTGGACCCTCCAAAATAATCATATTTGAACTGTGGACCCCCAAAATAATCATATTTGAACTGTGGACCCCCAAAATAATCATATTTGAACTCTGGACCCCCAAAATAATCATATTTGAACTAAAAAAAAAAGCCCCCCCACCCGCCTCACTTCCTCTTCCTGCATTGACAAAAAAAAAAACCTAAACGTCTCCTCATGAACCACTTTACGACCCAACAAACTCCTGGGCGAATCAAACTTCAGAGAGACCCCCTGATCCAATTAAAACCCATTTCCTAGGAGGTGTTTCCACTGAGCCAATGGTGGTCTTGTGATCCGTGTTGTTTTTTTTCCTTATATGGAAGCGGATCGCGCACAGTGGTGGAAAAAGTACTCACATTTTTTACTTAAGTAAAAGTGTCAATAGTGCAACGTAGAAATACTCCAATACAAGTAAAAGTCCAGTATTCAAAATGTAGTTGAGTAAAAGTGCAAAAGTATTCGTATCAAAATGTACTTAAAGCACCAAAAGTAAAAGTACTCATTAGGCAGAATGTCCTATTTCATGTTTTCAAATGGATAAAAATCTTTTGAAAGTAGCAGATCTACAAGCTCACAATGCGTCGCATCGCGACGCATTGTGAGCTTGTAGATGCTAGTTTCTTGTAGCTAGTTTCTTGTAGCTGCTAGTTTCAAATGGCCGAAATGTAGATAAGGCAGAAGTGGTTAATGTATGTTTTGTAATAATAATAACAAAATCTACAAAGTAACTAGTAACTAAAGTTTTCAAATAATTGTAGTGGAGTAAAAGTATATTATTTGCCTCTGAGATGTAGTGGAGTAGAAGAAAAAGTGCAGAAAATTGGAAATACTCCAGTAAAGTAAAAGTACCTCAATATTGTACAGTACATGTGTGCATGTTAGTGGCAGGTCGCCAGAAAAAAAATAACTTCTAGGCATGCTCTGTTTTTTATACGCGGCGGGGATGACCTTATCAAATTCAGAAGTTTATGAGATCTGAGCCCTGTTATTGTTATATAACGGACTAATAAAGAGTTCCAGGGAGATTGCATGGGCATTTTACTTGACATCAGTGGTGTAAAGTAACTAAGTAAACTAAGTAATTTACTAAAGTAAATTTACTTGAGTACACAACAAATTGTTGAGTACACAACATATTGTATTGGCCGCGGGGGGTCCGTGGCCAAATACATATAATTTTGGGTGGTCCTTGACATGGAAAGGATGGAGCACCACTGATATAGCAACATACTGTTAGGATTTAGAAAACATTTTTAGATAGATATTTGGCCGCGGACCCCCTATCTATAAATGTTTTGTTCCAAGGACCCCCCCAGAAGCAAAGATTTGAGTTACAAATGTTCGCTATAAAAATATATATATTCAAATATTCGCACAAATTGTCAAGATTTTTCAAAAATAGCAGATCTACAAGCTCGTAGAGTGCCGCGCTATGAGCTTGTAGATCTGCCATTTTCGAAAAGCCAAAGAAATCTTAAAAATGACGTTCCCGGTCTTAATGGGTTACTAACTTACAGGCAGTGGTGGAAAAAGTACTCAAATTCTTTACTTAAGTAAAAGTACCAATACTGCAATATAAAAATACTCTGTTACAAGTAAAAGTCCAGAATTCAAAATTTACTTGAGTAAAAGTACAAAAGTATTGGCATCAAAATGTACTTAAAGTACCAAAAGTAAAAGTACTAAATATTTGAAAATAGCAGATCTACAAGCTCGCAACGCTTGTAGATCGGCTATTTTCAAATAGCCTAGGTATAAAATAGGGCTAAAGTGGTTAATGTGTGTTTCATTATATCATAGTTTATATCTGAAAAGTAACTAGTAACTAAAGTTTTCAAGTAAATGTAGTGGAGTAAAAGTACAATATTTGCCTCTGAGATGTAGTGGAGTAGAAGTAAAAGTATTGGAAATTGGAAATACTCAAGTAAAGTACAAATACCTCAAAATTGTACTTAAGTACAGTACTTAAGTAAATGTACTTAGTTACTTTCCACCACTGCTTACAGGACGGGTCTCACAACAACACTATTATTAGGCAGCAAAAACGCTGCATTCTGCTAGCCGTTTGGACCGGCCGAAGCTGAAAGGTATATTCCTTTTACACCCTTTTGGATGTTAAATTAAACCCGGAGAGGTGACTCAGGCATTTTGGGCAGATGCGGCCAAAACCCACAACATCTGCTCTCAACTTGTACACGGAATCGTATGGAATCGCCGCAGCCTCTGGCAAAGCATACGCGGTACGCTATGCCCCACCCCTACTGCTGGTCTACACAGTGGAGTACTTTTACTCCACTACAATTATTTGAAAACTTGAGTTAGTTACTTTCCAATTTATTACATTATAAAACATACATTAGCCACTTTAGCCATATTTTATACCTAGGCTATTTGAAAATAGCCGAACTACAAGCTCACAACGCCTGAGCTTGTAGATCTGCTATTTTCAAACATTTTAGTACTTTTACTTTTGGTACTTTAAGTACATTTTGATGCCAATACTTTTGTACTTTTACTCAAGAAACATTTTGAACACAGGCCTTTACTGATACTTTTACTTAAAGGGATATTTCACTTAAAAAAAACAATTGGGTCATTTTTTTTCCTGTGAGCCCCCCAGACAGTTTTGAAGTTGCTTGATTCAGTACGTAGATATTTGATATTCATTTTATCAGACACACCCGGTTCCCATACAAACCCATTATAACTTCAAACTCCATTTTAACCATGAGAACAAAGGGATTCAGCCCTTAAACGGCCAGTCCGGTGCATCACAAGGGTAGGGACAATAGACGCAGGAGAGATGATCGCTGAAGCAAACACGGACAAATTAATTATTGTTTAAGTGCAAGTAAATAGTAATAGTTGACTGACGTTTGGGTCTTTCGATCTTCCTCAGAGTCATGGCATTCCCATGACTCTGAGGAAGGTCGAAAGACCGAAACGTCAGTCAACTATTACTTGCACTTAAACAATAAAAGGCTTAAATTGTCTGTGTTTGCTCCAGCGTTCATCTCTCCTGCATCCATTTTAACCATGTTAGATTCATCAGAAACACCCTTCCTTGGTTCTGGTGACTCATCCTGCCCTCCTAATACGCGAGGGGGCCGTGCTTTCTCAACACGGTCTCCTCACGTACAGTATTAGAAGGACTATATCAGCAGTGGTGGAAAGTAACTAAGTACATTTACTTAAGTACTGTACTTAAGTACAATTTTGAGGTATTTGTACTTTACTTGAGTATTTCCAATTTCCAATACTTTTACTTCTACTCCACTACATCTCAGAGGCAAATATTGTACTTTTACTCCACTACATATACTTGAAAACTTTAGTTACTAGTTACTTTTCAGATATAAATTATGATATAATGAAACACACATTAACCACTTTAAACCTATTTTAAACCTAGGCTATTTGAAATAGGCTATTTGAAAATAGCAGATCTACAAGCTCACAACGCGTCGCGATGCGACGCGTTGTGAGCTTGTAGATCTGCTATTTTCAAATATTTAGTACTTTTACTTTTGGTACTTTAAGTACATTTTGATGCCAATACTTTTGTACTTTTACTCAAGTAAGTTTTTTATTCTGGACTTTTACTTGTAACAGAGTATTTTTATATTGCAGTATTGGTACTTTTACTTAAGTGTGGAATTTGAGTACTTTTTCCACCACTGTATATCAGTCACCAGAACCAAGGACGGGTGTTTCTGATGAATCTAACATGGCTAAAATGGAGTTTGAAGTTATAATGGGTTTGTATAGGAAGGGGGCGTGTCTGATAAAATGAATATCAAACATCCACATACTGAATCAAGCAACTTAAAAACGGTCCAGGGGGCTCACAAACAGTGTTGCCAGATTCTGTGAGAGAAACAAGTAAGGAGAAATCTTAGGAAACCAGCCCAAAAGAAGCGACTATGGGCCAAATGAGCACTTTAACATAATACAATCAGCTATTTGAAAATAGCAGATCTACAAGCTCACAACGCGTCGCGACACGTTGTGAGCTTGTAGATCGGACTATTTTCAAGCACAATCGTGCGGGGAAATTATAATAATACGCAGATCTGGCAACCCTGCTCACAAAAGCCTGAGTAGGCGATAAAATGACCAAAAGTTTTTTTTTTTTAAGTGAAATATCCCTTTAAGTAAGAAATGTCAGTACTTTTTCCCACCACTGCCCGTGCGTTGTTGTTTTTTTTTAGGGTGTACTGTACCTGCTGATTCCCTTATAGACGGTGGCGTACGCCCCCTCTCCCAGCTTCTCCAGGTTCAGGTAGGAGTTGGCCGTTCCAAACTGTAGCCCTGTGTTCTGACACAGCACACAACACACAACACACAACACACACACACACACACACACACACAACACACACACACATTAAAGACTGTAGGAACATACTGTAGTGTACGCCACCTGCTGGACACCTGCCTTTATACAACTCTTAAAGAGACAGTTCACCCCCAAAATGACTTTTTTTTCCTATCGATTAGTCACCCCCATGGAGAGTTGAATTCATGGACTTTTTTTTTTGGTTTTCCAATAATTTGATGACCAACCGACCGGTAGGCAGTGGCTCCGGTAGGTTAAGAGACCCAAAAGAGTCTCCTTTGTGTCTCTTACCGGAACCTCTGCCGGTCATGAAATTATTGGCTTAGGAATACGACAAAAAACTAAAAAATATCCAAGTTTCCATGGGGTGACAAATCGATAGGAAAAAAAGTCATTTTGGGGGTGAACTATCCCTTTAACCCTGCACAAGTAGAAGCATTATTTATTTATATTGTAAAACATACATTAACCACTTTAGTCCTATTTTATACATCTACAAGCTCACAACTTGTCGCATGGCGACGCGTTGTGAGCTTGTAGATCTGCTATTTTCAAACATTTTAGTACTTTCACTTTTGGTACTTTAAGTACATTTTGATACCAATACTTTTGTACATTTTACTCAAGTACATTTTGAATTCCGGACTTTTACTTGTAACAGAGTATTTCTACATTGCAGTATTGATACTTTTACAGTACATAAAGGTAGGGTAAGTGATATTTTTTGGTTAAAACAAAAGGTATTTTGTTAAAAGGTTAAAGCACTATATTCTGATAGTAATCATTGGTTGCTATAGAGTGTTTGTTCAGTAACAGGAGTCTCCCCGTCTCTCCAGCGCTTTAATAAACAGAAAATACATTTTTCGGTAGGTGTCAAAATCTCAGCCAATCAGGAGAAAGTACCCATTTTTAAGCTTCATTTTTTTAGTGTTACAGTTCCAATTTTGTCTGCTCATTTGTCATCACTTCCAATTTCACTTGTTTAATCTATATCCTGATTGAATTCTCTATCCTGATTGGATAAAATTGGAAATGAAACTGAAACTGAAACGAAAATGCATTTTCTGTTTAATAAAGAGCTGGAGAGACAAGGAGACTCCTTTTACTGAACAAACACTCTATAGCAATGAGTACTATCAGAATATAGAGCTATTTAACACTTATTTTAACCATAGAAAATCACTTACCCTACCTTTAAGTAAAAAATCACACCCAGTGTGAAGTGGGCGGTGTGGTCATCACAGTGGTCATCATAGTGATGGAAGCTCACTTCAAAAAAGAAATACATTTATTGAAAAGAATCTTTATTGGTCATCATAGTGATGGAAGCTCACTTCCAAAAAAATGCATTTTTGGAAGTCCATAATCTTATTTATAGGTTATTAATGTCATCATGTGTCTCGCTAGCCAATCACAGTGCTGAATAGAGTCAGCCAATAGAGTCAGCCAATCACAGTACAGCTAACTGGGCCAATCACAGTGCGGGAAACTAATACTAACGAGGTGTCAACCCCACTTATAGGGGCGGCTACACCGCCCAAAAATGGGAGTACTTATTCCACCACTGAGTAAAACGGAGGACACAAACGAACGGTCACTCACCCACTTGAAGTCGGTCGGCTCGAAGGCTTTCCCGCCCAGGGGGTCGCTGTTGCTCCGCCCCCTCTGCACCCGAAGCCTGCGCACCTGCAGGGTGTGAAACCAGTGGGGCTCGGCCTTGGAGAAGGACGGGTCTGATGGGTCATTCAGCTGAGGAGGGAGAGAGAGGCAGATGGATGGATGGATGGACAAAGAGACATCCTTCCATGGATGCTGGACGGACGGACGGACGGACGGACGGACGGACGGACGGACGGACGGACGGACGGACGGACGGACGGACGGACGGACGGACGGACGGACGGACGGACAGACAGACAGACAGACAGACAGACAGACAGACAGACAGACAGACAGACAGACAGACAGACAGACAGACAGACAGACAGACAGACAGACAGACAGACAGACAGAGGCAAATACTGTACTTTTTACTCCACTACAATTATTTGAATCAAACTTAAAAGTTACTATAGTTTGTAGATTGTGATTATTATCATTAACCACTTCAGCCCTATATACATTTCGGTCCATTTGAAAATAGTAGATCTACAAGCTCACAATGAGCTTGTAGATCTGCTATTTTCAAAAGATTTGTATACATTTGAAAACTTGAAATGGGACATTCTGCGTATACTTTAAGTACATTTTGATGCCAATACTTTTGCACTTTTACTCAAGTACATTTTGAATTCCGGACTTTTACTTGTACATTGCGGTATTGATACTTTTACTGAAGTAAAACATTTGAGTACTTTTTCCACCACTGCAGACAGACAGGCAGGCAGGCAGGCAGGCAGAGATGAACATGGTGAGAGACATGTTCATCTCTGTATATATATCTCTCTCTCTATATATATATATATATATACAGTATCTATATATCTCTATATATCCCAAAAAATATATTTCAACTCAATTGAAAACCGGCGAAAGTGGCCGTTTTCAAGATGTTTTGGCCATTATCTCTGGAACTGAAGGTCCAATCTGATTCTAAGCTTGTTGGATGCGTGACTTTGAGGACATTAAGCACGCTTTTCGGGTTATTTGGGTTTTCTAGGGGAGGCTAGATCTTAGTTGGGCAGGCGACCGCCTGTCCTGCCTCTACAGTGGGTACGCCACTGTTCTCTAGTTTGAAAATTAGATGACTAAATTGTACTTCTGATCAGAGTTATGTATACAGTGTGGTAGTTCTTTATTTTGTTTATTTTTATTTTTATTTTTATTTAAAAAAATTAATGTGTCAGCAAGTTGGCACAGGATTTTTTTTTAATGTGTCTGAATAATCCCGTAAGGGGTGGGCTGTGAAAGGCAGCCGGACACGAAAATAAATCATTCATTCATTCATATATATATATATAGCTCTCCATTAGCCGCTGACAGTGCAAGGCGTTACAGTGTCGACCCAGGAGATGCATGGCTCCGTGGGGGCCCAGGGGGGCCCCGATCCATCATCTGCCCACGCAGTGACAGTGGCCCTCCCATCCATTCACTCTCTGTCTACTTTAATGGGAAATCAAGTGGATTTATAAAGGTACCAGTGGTGGAAAGTAACTAAGTACTTTCTAACTAATTGTACTTAAGTACAATTTTGAGGTATTTGTACTTTACTTGAGTATTTCCAATTTCCAATACTTTTACTTCTACTCCACTACACCTCAGAGGCAAATATTGTACTTTTACTCCACTACAATTATTTGAAAACTTAAGTTACTAGTTACTTTGCAGATATAAATTATGATATTATGAAACATACATTAACCACTTTAGCCTTATTTTATATATAGGCTAGGACGCGTTGTGAGCTTGCAGATCTGCCATTTTCAAATATTTTAGTACTTTTACTTTTGGTACTTTAAGTACTTTGATGCCAATACTTTTGTACTTTTACTCAAGTCAATTTAGAATTCTGGACTTTTACTTATAACAGAGTATTTCTATATTGCAGTATTGGTACTTTTACTTAGTAAATAATTTGAGTACTTTTCCCACCACTGCACAGCAACTTGTAGTCCTGCTGGGACACGGACACAGAGACCAAACTGTACATACTTTTTGCATTTTCGGCATTTTGCGAGTTCTGTGTCAACATTCTACGTGTTTTTATTCATGTTATTCCTTGGTTTTAGCCTTTTCTTAGTGTTTCTTTAGTTTCTTTAGTTGTTTTCTCTTCCCCCCCAATGTAAAGCGTCTTTGGGTACTTAGAAAAGCACTCTATTAGAGAAATCATTATTTGTGAGACCGACTGAACTATGACACCTGCTGCTGACCAGTGTTGATTTTGTCGACTAAAACTATGACAAAAACTATGACGAAAACTGAATAAAAACTAAGCTAAGGTGACGAAAACTAAGACTAAATATATTGACAATTTCGTCAACAAATAAAAACTAGACAAAAATGTTAGGGAGGGACTATTGGAGAAGAGATCCAGTAGAACTAAAAGACAAGTCATTTTATGTTGGGTGTTGTGCACTGAAAATAGCCGATCTACAAGCTCACAACGCGTTGTGAGCTTGTAGATCGGCTATTTTCAGCATGTAAAATCAGGCTTTACAAACCCCACCAAGGCACCGCCAAAATACATTATAGTCGACTAAATCAACTGTAGATTTAGTCGACTAAAATCTTATGATATTTAGTCGTTAGTTTTAAGCAGTGAAACATTTCAGGTGACTAAAATATGACTAAAACTAAATGGATTTTTATTCAAAAGACTATGACTGAAACTAAATCAAGATTTGCTGTCAAAATCAACACTGCTGCTGACAGAGTCATGATTCCATGTCTTGGGTTGTTATCTGCATCGTACGAGCGGGCCTTCAGAGTTCAGACATGGTGACTTTATGAACCGCGTGAAGCACATGCACGCAACTAAAACCTCGCTCTACTTTCTGCCTGCTCAACAGAATGCATTACGGTCGGTCATACACAAGCAGTGGTGGAAAAAGTACTGCTTTTTGCTTAAGTAAAAGTATCAATACTGCGTTGTAGAAATACTCTATTACAAGTAAAAGTCAGGAATTCCAAATTTACTTGAGTAAAAGTACAACAATATTGGTACCAGAATGTACTTAAAAGTACTAAAAGTAGAAAGTACTCATTATGAAGAATGTCCAATTTCACAACTTATATATACAAATATATAAGGGGTCCGGGACCCCTAGGGGGTCCTCAGTGTTACGACAGGGGGTCCGCCAAATCTTTGTGTGATATGATTTATTTTTTTTACATTAACCACTTAACCCTAGCATCCCTTTTCTGAGGAGAACTTTAGCCAAAAATAGCAGATGCGACGCATTGTGAGCTTGTAGATCGGCTATTTTCAAATGGCCAAAATATATATAGGGCTGAAGTGGTTAATGTATGTTTTGTAATAATAATCAAAATCTACAAAGTAACTAGTAACTAAAGTTTTCAAATAATTGTAGTGGAGTAAAAGTACAATATTTGGCTCTGAGATGTAGTGGAGTAGAAGTAAAAGTACTGAAAATAGGAGATCCTCCAGTAAAGTGAAAATTCCTCAAAAGTGTACTTAAGTACAGTACCTGAGTAAATGTACTTAGTTACAGTACTTTACACCACAGTCGGTCACACACAGTAGTTCCACAGAGAGATGATTCATTTGCCATGTTTTCTTTTTTGTTGCTGTAATCAAATTTGTTTCACAGACGCGTCATGAATCATAGCGTACATACAGTGTGCACGCCGCTGACCTTCATGCCGCATGCTTGCTGAATGTGCGACTTAAAAATAACATTCGCTCTAACAGTGTACACATGCACACGCACACAACGCTGACAACAGCAACAAAACAAATCGAGATCGCAGCACAGTGACGTCGTACAGGAAGTGATGTCATGGGGTGTGAATTCCTAAAACAGGACATCCAAAATGATAGTTTTGTATGTACATTTGTACGCACTCACTGTTGGCTTTATAACTGCCCCCCCCCCCCCACACACACACACACACACACACACACACACAAACACACACACACACACACACACACACACACACACACACACACACACACACACACACACACACAAACACGCGTGTGTGTGTGTGTGTGTGTGCACTACCTCGGTCGGCGGTAGAGAAGTGGCACTCCAGCTCTTTTGAGACGCATGCCTCCGCAGCTCTATCTCATTCCCTTCCCGTCCCTCCTGCCCTTCCTCCTCCTCCACCACCTCCTCCTCCACCTCCTCCTCCTCCTCCTCCTCCTCCTCCTCCTCCTCCTCCCCTGGCCTGTTCTCCTCGCGCCGCCGCCCGACCCCACAGAAACAGCCGACGCAGCGGGCCCCGAAACCCCTCAGACGCCATGTCAGATCACACATCTTTCTCTCCCTCAGCCTTAATCCACTCTTCTTTTTCCTTACTTTTTTCTTTCAACCCCTCCGTCCCTCCCTCCCTCCTTCTCTCTCTCTCTCTCTCTCTTTCTCTGCTCCTCTCCCCGGCTTGTATTCTCCTGGTTTCGTGCGGGCGGGCCGGGGACGTCCAGGCTCTGCTCATATGACTCGGGTCAGGCTATACGCAAACATGGTCTCATGACTTCCCTGTGTCTGAATCCCCCCACCCCCCACCCCCCTCTATTACAGGAGTGCTTTGACAGTCCGCCAGACACACACACACACACACACACACACACACACACAGAGGTACACACACACACACACACACACACACACACACACACACACACACACACACACACACACACACACACACACACACACACACACACACACACACACACACACACACACACACACACACACACACACACACACACACACACACACTTCGGAACAAGAGTGGCCATTGAAGGATGCTCATCAGCTGAAGAAGAGGAAAGGAGTGTCTGTGTGTGTGTGTGTGTGTGTGTGTGTGTGTGTGTGTGTGTGTGCGCGTGTGTGTGTGTGTGTGTGTGTGTGTGTGTGTGTGTGTGTGTGTGTGTGTGTGTGTGTGTGTGTGTGTGTGTGTGTGTGTGTGTGTGTGTGTGTGTGTGTGCGTGCATCCGTGCGTGCATGTGTGTGCAGTCTGTAGTGTGTGTGTGTGTGTGTGTGTGTGTGTGTGTGTGTGTGTGTGTGTGTGTGTGTGTGTGTGTGTGCGTGCGTGCGCGCACTCTGTAGTGTGTGTGTGTGTGTGTGTATGCACTATGTAGTGTGTGTGTGTGTGTGTGTGTGTGTGTGTGTGTGTGTGTGTGTGTGTGTGTGTGTGTGTGTGTGTGTGTGTGTGTGTGTGTGTGTGTGTGTACGCACTCTGTAGTGTGTGTGTGTGTGTGTGTGTGTGTGTGTGTGTGTGTGTGTGTGTGTGTACTCTGTAGTGTGTGTGTGTGTGTGTGTGTGTGTGTGTGTGTGTGTGTGTGTGTGTGTGTGTGTACTCTGTAGTGTGTGTGTGTGCGTGTGCGCGCGCGCGCGCGCGCGTGCGCGCGCGTGCGTGTGTGTGCGTGTGTGTGTGTGTGTGTGTGTGTGTGTGTGCGCGCGCACACTACTTAAACATCATGTACATAATGTTTGGATGGATATGCTATGTGTAAACATGTAGATACCTTGATGTCTTTTCTTGATTCCTTCTTTTGTTTCCTTCGATTGCGTTTCCAAAACAATTAATGGGGCACAAACTCCTTTTTGGGTCGCGGGCCCATTTTTTTCTTAATTTCTTCCCATTATTATTTCAAAAAATTAATACATTATTTTCACAATTAATAAATAGCATTTTTGTAAGTTTGCATCCTGGGGAGACGCCAAATGTATCTATTCTAGTCTCAGCTGTTGAGACCCAAAAGTTTGGAACTAATAATGTTGCCAGCGTTTTTTCAGAGCCAAGCGGTCATGAATCACATGATCGTCTGAGATCCACTTGAAGCAACGCCGTTATTAGGCCTCATAATAATTAGGGTAATAACGTTCATTGTGTATTTTAAGCAACAAAATGAAAGTCGGAATTCAACATTTACTTGAGTAAAAGTACAAAAGTATTGGTTCAAAATGTACTTAAAGTACCAAAAGTAAAAGTACAAAAATCTTTGAAAATAGCAGATCTACAAGCTCACAACGCATCGCGATGCGACACGTTGTGCTTGTAGATCTGCTATTTTCAAATAGCCAAGGTATAAAATAAGGCTAAAGTGGTTAATGTATGCTTTATAATGTAATAATGTATATCTGCAAAGTAACTAGTAACGTAAAGTTTGCAAATAATTGCAGTGGAGTAAAAGTACAATATTTGCCTCTGAGATGTAGAGGAGTAGAAGTAAAAGTACAGACAATTTTAAATACTCCAGTAAAAGTAAAAGTACCTCAAAATTGTACTTAAGTACAGTACTTGAGTAAATGTACTTAGTTACTTTACACCACTGCACACAATGACATCACAACGTCATCATCATATAACCATGTAATTGCCCTATATAATGAACTGTCGAATGAATTTTTGTGACAACTCCAACCGCCTGTAGTGACTTCTGGACATTACCTTGCAACACCGGCCTCACAAAGGATATCAATCTCTACTCTGAAGAATCAATCGGAGAAAAAAGCCATGACTATACGAGCAAGGTCAGCGAGCAAGAAGGGCTCAAGGAAAACCATGAAAGCCGGATTTCCTGCCAGAATTATTTCAGATTTTTTGCTGTAGACTGCCAGAGATTTTCCATTGAAAAAAAAAAATTCTCAGGAGCCGAGATACAGATTTTTTAAGTTTTAAGTTAACAATGAAGTGGATAGGAGTTTAAATCTTTGATATATCATATCTCCTTGGTCTTTGGGTCTAAAAATAAGAAAGAAAAAAAAAAAAAAAGAAAAAAAAAATAGAACGCAGATCTGCGTCTTTGGCAGCCAGGCGAGAAATTAAATAGAACGCAGATATGCGTCTTTGGCAGCCAATGTGTTAAGACCGGGCACAGAAGGACGACCAGGAAGCAGAGCTATAATAGCTACGTGTACAAGGTCCTGAAGAGTATCAGCCCCAAATACACCATCTCTTCCAAGGCCATGGCGATCGTCAACTCCTTTGTCAGCGACAGCTTTGAGCGAGTCGCCGGCGAAGCCTCTCGATTGGCTAACCGCAGCCAGCGCTCCACCATCTCGTCCAAGGAGATTCAGTCCGCCACGAAGCTCGTCCTCCCGCCTGAGATGGCCAAGCAGGCCGAGAATGACGGCTCCAAGGCTGTCCTCCTGTACAACGGCTCATAGTAAACTGTAATAGTCTCGCTACAAACAAAAAGGTCCCTTTTGACCACACACAGCCACGGGCCAGGAAAAAAATATGATAAAGTAAGGGTATGCTGTAGGAGGGGCGTGGCTACCTTGTGATGATTTTTGATTGACAAGCTACACAACCAATAGCATTCATTTCCAATGAAATTTGAAGTCTTGATGACGTGACTATAGAGATGTGTACCGATTTGTGATGTTTGGACAAAAGCATCTTTTGATACCTGGAACGCTTCTGTGTCACTTTAGATGCCTTTGGCTATTCAAAAATAGCAGATATACAAGCTCATAGCGCGGCACCGAGTGCCGCGCTACGAGCTTGTAGATCTGCTATTTTTGAAAAATCGTGAAAAAATATTTTTTATCATTTTTTTCAAAAAACTGTTAGGATTTAGATTTTTTTTAAAGAATCGCCTCAGGTCTTAATGGGTTAAGAAGTAATAGCAAAACAAATGTTTTGCAGGAATTGGCCTCCTGGTGGCGCTTAAAGTTTGGGCCAGAGGCAGGGGTCTGGCCTCCAGGGAGTGTGCGTGCGCGGTTTCACGTCGATCGGGCCAACGGTGCCGGAGATTACAGTAGCTGCACACACACACACACACTAGCCTTGGAATCCCGTGCCTATTTTTTTTTTTTTACACACATACGGAGGGACGGACGGACACACGCGGACGGACGGACGGACAGACAGACAGACAGGGGCCAAAACAAAGTCCCGGGCCTGCCTTCGGCCTGGCGGAGACAACTGTACCAAAAGGTAGTGGTGGAAAAAGTACTCACATGTTTTACTTAAGTAAAAGTATCAAGACTGCTATGTAGAAATACTCTGTTACAAGCACGGAATTAAACGTTTACTTGAGCAAAAGTACAAAAGTATTGGTATCAAAATGTACTTAAAGTACCAAAAGTAGTACTCTTTATGCAGAATATCATTAATGATTTAATGTTGAAATATTGTGAAAATAGCCGACCTATAAGCTCACGAGATGTCACATTGCGATGAGTGGTCAGCTTGTAAATCTGCCATTTCCGCTGTCTTTGAAAATGTTCGAAAAGAAAGAAAAAAAATCTAACATGATATTATTGTCATAATACGACATTATGGTCACAATATCGATATCAAGGTATTTGCTAAAAAAAAAAGAAGTGATATTGTTGCCTAGCCCTGGCCAACCGCGACACGTTGTGAGCTTGTAGATCTGCTATTTTCAAATAGCTGATGTATATGTTAAAGCGCTCATGTGGCCCATAGTTGCTTCTTTTGGGATGGTTTTCCTAGACCTGGTTGCTTGTTTCTCTCACAGAATCTGGCAACACTGATTACGACTCAATCAGTCAGTCAGTCAGTCAGCCGTGGCTTGCTTCTCAGCTCATATGTGAGACTACAGACGTTGCTATTTAACTACTGACAGCCAAATGAGGGGTCTACATCAGTGGTTCTCAAAGTCTCAGAGTGGGGTCCGGGGAGCCCCAGGGGTCCTTGGAGGGGTTCCAGGGGGTCCCCAGTGAAATGTGTTACCTTGGCTATTCAAAAATAGCAGATATACAAGATGTACATCTGCTATTTGTGAACATTTCAGAAACATCTTGAAGGTGTTTATTTTTAAATAATTTGAAATCTTGCAACACAAATCTTCTCTTCTGGGGGGGGGGGTCCCTGGCACAGAGCATCATTTTCAGATGCGGGTGGGATAGGGGCCTTTGACACGAAAATGTTTGAGAACCACTGGTCTATATCAGTTCTATTTAACATATTCACCACCATTGACGGATATCTCCGTCATTTAATGTTTGTTTTTTTTGGTTTGTTTTACGTCCAGAACCCAAGATAACGTGATCCGAAGATTTACTGCTCCATTCACTTCCTGGTTAACTTATTACTTAAAAATCCTGTATCTCGGCTCCTGTGTTTTACTATGTATTTTTGGGCGAAACATGCTATTTTCAACTGGGTATAACAAGAGAATGGGAGGTCACAATGACATTATTTTATTTTCTTCATGGAAGCACAGTGATTTCCTCCGTGGTTAGCAACCATCAGGGGATCGATCATACTGGAGATGAATATTCGGTGGAAAAATTGGTCAGAATGCTTACAGACGGGGTGCCGTGATTTTCAAAGATTTTTTCTCCCCCTAAAACATGATCATCAGGTATTATGGTTATACTAGGAGGAAGATTTTTTTCAAAAAAGTGTACAGAAAGTGTTAAAATTATGTTTTTATGTGGACACGCCTCCAGTTCATTAAGTATACCTGGTTCTCACCTTAGCACCACCCACCTGTACTAGTCCCTCCTCCTCCTCCTCCTCCTCCTCCTCATGCCCACACCTGCTGTGTTAGGATAATGAGGGGGAGGGTATAATTTTACTGTGTCATTAAAGGGCCGTTTTTCTATTGGCACGTTTGACCCTCAAGGTTTCAGCCTCCAGGAAGAAACTCAAAATAGTCAGGGAAGACATAAAACACCATAAAAACAGGGGGCTTAATGAAGTTCTAACAAACGACCTCATAGACACATGAAAAACAGAAAAAGTGCAAAACCATGGCACCACCTCTTTAAAAATGCTGGCAGAAGCTACCCGCCAGCATCAGAAAGCCCCTGGCAGTGAATGTGTTAACTACTGACAGTCAACTGAGGTTCTCCATCAGTTCTATTTAACTGCTGACAGCCAGCTGAGAGGTCTCCATCAGTGTGCTATTTAACTACTGACAGGTCAGCCGTCCTTCAGGGATGACAGCAGAAAGAAGGGAGGGAGGGCCGGGTTCTATTTTGGTTATGTCTCACACACACACACACACACACACACACACACACACACACACACACACACACACACACACACACACACACACACACACACACACACACACACACACACACACAGGCACGGTGGGAGCTTCATGCTGACACTCTTTATGCTGCGGTGGAGGAGGAGCTGTTTAATGGACCCTGAAATGATATGCTGCTCTAAGACTGTCTGACAAGGCCTACTGGAGATGAGAACTATACTGCTGTGTGTACGTGTGTGTGTGTGTGTGTGTGTGTGTGTGTGTGTGTGTGTGTGTGTGTGTGTGTGTGTGTGTGTGTGTGTGTGTGTGTGTGTGTGTGTGTGTGTGTGTGTGTGTGTGTGTGTGTAAGCAAGTGAGAAAGAGGTGTGTGCAGTATGTGTGTGTGTGTGTGTGTGTGTGTGTGTGTGTGTGTGTGTGTGTGTGCAGGGCCGCAGGAAGGGTGGTGCGAGCGGTGCGGCCGCACCGGGCCCCACGCTTGGGGGGGCCCCGCAAAAAGAAAGAAATCATCTTTTATGAACAGAATCACATTTATTAACAGTTATAAAAAGAAATAACCGCAAATAACCACCAAAAACTCGGAAATATCCGCCCAAAATCGCTGCGCGCGCGCACGCGACTTCGCACCGGGCCCCGCATTTCTCCCAGACGGCTCTGTGTGTGTGTGTGTGTGTGTGTGTGTGTGTGTGTGTGTGTGTGAGAGAGAGAGAGAGAGAGAGACAATGAAGAGATGAAGTAGTAATAGCGGATTACGTAAGATGTGTGTGCATTTGGTGCCTACCTCTCCGATACAAACAAACAACAAGCTCACACACGATTACCAGACCCTGATCTATACAACCTCTCTCTCTCTCTCTCTCTCTCTCTCTCTCTCTCTCTCTCTCTCTCTCTCTCTCTCTCTCAGCGGGGGACAGTGCTGACATCCTCTGCACATCTCTTTTCTCTCCAGGAGGCAAATGCCTCACAGCGAAAGACAGAGGACAGCATGCACATGAGTGGGATGTGGTCTAAGTGAGTGTGTGTGTGTGTGTGTGTGTGTGTGTGTGTGTGTGTGTGTGTGTGTGTGTGTGTGTGTGTGTGTGTGTGTGTGTGTGTGTGTGTGTGTGTGTGTGTGTGTGTGTGTGTGTGTGTGTGAGTGAGAGAGAGACAGAGACAGAGACAGAGACAGAGGACAGCATGCACGTGAGTGGGATGTGGATGTGGTCTAAGTGAGAGTGTGTGTGTGTGTGTGTGTGTGTGTGTGTGTGTGTGTGTGTGTGTGTGTGTGTGTGTGTGTGTGTGTGTGTGTGTGTGTGTGTGTGTGTGTGTGTGTGTGGGCTCACCTCCTCATATCCCAGGTGCCTTTGCTTCAGACCTGCAGGGGGGGGGTAAAGGGACGTGCTGTCAATACAGTTATAGTGTAAAAATCAGGAATTGAGTAAATACATAATTGAAAATGCATTAAAAAAGACCAGTTATGATATACACACACCAGTGGTTGACACTAACGGTTGCCAGACTGCCCGTGGCAATTAAATAAAAGGTTCGGGCAAGTGGAGTTTGCTTTCAGGTTGCCCGATGGGTAAGTAAGTGCATTCCGTCTTCATTAACTATCATTGGCTATTCATGCACATGCACATGCACATGAAGAACAGTGCTACCTTATTACAACTAGCAGTTGCACTTTTTGAAAGTGACTGTGAAGGTGAAAGTGCTTTATAAGCCAGAGAGAAGTTAGTTGGAATGAGTATATCTGAGGCTTGATTTAGGCTCAAACCTTTTGAAAAACGTTTGAGGGACATAAACAATATGATATATATATATATATATATTTTTTTTTTAAATTCATGGTGTAGATCCTTTAACTAATTTAGCTGGGGACCGCCTGGAACCTCCCCAAGAAGGACCCTTGTTGGGGACCCCACTTTGAGAACCAATGCTATACAGATTGCTTGGTCAAACAAAATAACATTGTATTCACACACAAAAAAAGTTATGGTTTGCACTGCAGCCTTTATGTACTGCGGCATCGGATGCTGTGTGAGGACACGACACAGAGGACGCAATTAAATGGATTTAGAACAGCCTAAACATCTGTCACATTGATCCCCTGCTAGAGGACGGAGTACTCTGTGTTTGGGCCATTATGCCTATGACCAACGTTTCTCTCTCACACACACACACACACACACACACACACACACACACACACACACACACACACACACACACACACACACACACACACACACACACACACACACACACACACACACACACACACACACACACACACACACACACACACACACACACGGCTGCTCCACTTTGCATGTCCCATCAGACCGTGTGTTCCGCCACAGAGAGTGGATGGGACATTTTAACCCATTAAGACCGGGAACGCATCTGTGTGTCAATTTTTTGGTTTGTTTGGCTATTCAAAAAATAGCAGATCTACAAGCTCATAGCGCGGCACCGAGTGCCGCGCTATGAGCTTGTAGATCTGCTATTTTTGAAAAATCGTGAAAGATTTGTGCAAATCTTACATACTTTTGAAAGCGACATTTTTTTTTACTCTGTTACAACTTCTGGGGGGTCCCTGAAACAACATCTTTTGAGATGGGGGTCCACGGCCAAATACATGTAATTTTTGAGAAATTATAGCAACATACGTTTTTTTCCCAAAAAGCTGTTAGGATTTAGAAGACATTTGTGGAATCCCCATAAGCAAAGATTTGTGTTACAAATGTTCGCTTTAAAAAATATATACATTCAAAGACCCACGATTTCCCACAAATTTTCCCCCAAAAATTGCAGATCTACAAGCTCGTAGCGCGGCACTCGGTGCCGCGCTATGAGCCTGTCGATCTGCTATTTTTTGAATAACCAAAGAACACAGATGTGTTCCCGGTTTAAATGGGTTAACCTGATGTACGTTCTCGTTCTCCTTAGTCATGAGATATAAGCTCTCCCCCGGTGGCTGCGTGCGTTCCTCTGCGCTGAACTTCAAAAACTTTGAGATAATAATTTGACATTTGAATTCATGTCACCCGCAGGGTCTCTCTACAAGCTTTTATTTATTTATTTATTGACTTTGTCGTCATTCACCAAAATATATATGTTGAATAATT
>NC_137626.1:13165973-13235973 GCF_963280865.1 Gymnoscopelus braueri
CAAAAGTACAATATTTGCCTCTGAGATGTAGTGGAGTAGAAGTAAACGTATAGACACTTGGAAATACTCCAGTAAGGTAAAAGTACCTCAAAATTGTACTTAAGTACAGTACTTGAGTAAATGTACTGTACTTACTGTAGTTACTTTGCACCACTGAGCAAAATGAACATGATGGATTTGGAACTGTAGGAAGTGAAAAGGCCCTGTCGCTGTCAGCAGTGTTGCCAGATTCTGTGAGAGAAACAAGCAGCCAGGTCTAGGAAAACCAGCCCAAAAGAAGCGACTATGGGCCACATGAGCACTTTAACATATACATCAGCTATTTGAAAATAGCAGATCTACAAGCTTACAAAGCTTGTAGGTCGGCTATTTTCAAATAAAATCTCGCGGGGAAATAATAATAAGCAGACCTGGCAACCCTGGCTGTCAGCTGTAATTCACTCTGGAATGGATCTCTGCAGCGGCAAAATGTGTCAAACAATCGTATAAGAAATGTGAAAATGTGAAATCTCAGCTCGTAATTCTTTTCCTAGCTTGCCTCACAAATGGACACAGGAATATTCCCTACCTTACTTTCCCATAGCTTTTATCTCTTGACCTAACACTTATCTACCATTATATTCTAAAGACAGGGATATTTATCACCTTCCCCCCCCTGGCGCTCGTTCCCCTAGTGTAGCACTTAATCATAATCATGGCATGCTAGAGAAATGTGCATATTCGCCACATCTATTGTGAGGAGGCTACACTTTCAACATGATGTCCCTATTTTGGGCATATCATTATAGGTGAACATGTTCAAATAATAATAACAATAATAATATTAAAGGTAGGGTAAGTGATTTTCTTTAGTTAGAATAAGTGTTAAATAGCTCTATATTCTGATAGTACTCATTGCTATAGATAGAGTGTTTGTTCAGTAAATGGAGTCTCCTTGTCTCTCCAGCTCTTTATAAAACAGAAAATGCATTTTCGTTTCAGTTTCAGTTTCATTTCAGATTTTATCCAATCAGGATAGAGAACTCAATCAGGATATAGATTAAACAAGTTCAATTGGAAGTGATGACACTAAGAAATGAGGCAAAATTGGAACTGGAACACTATAAAAAAAATCACACCCTGTGTGAAGTGGGCGGTGTCTTGCTAGCTAATCACAATACTGAATGGAGTCGATCAATCATGTACAAAGGATAAATACATTTATTGAAACACTCTTTATGATGGACAAAACCATAACTTGAAAAAAACAAATTTATGTTTTTTTTCAAGTTATGGTTGCTTATATAGGGCTATGCACATGTGTCATGTGACACTGGCCAATCACAGTCCTGAATAGGCTGTGATTGGCCAATCACAGCACAGGATAATTGTACAAATTTCCAAACCTCACTTTTAGGGGCGGTTTCACTGCCCAAGATATTTGTACATTTTTCCAAATCTCACTTATATCATATATATCATATATCAAATCACACCCAGTGTGAAGTGGGCGGTGTGGTCGTCATCATGTGTCTCGCTAGCCAATCACAGTGCTGAATAGAGTCAGCCAATAGAGTCAGCCAATCACAGTACAGCTAGGGGTGTACTAATGAGCCAATCACAATACAGCTAATGAGGTGTCCCAACCCCACTTATAGGGGCGGCTACACCGCCCAAAAATAAAGCTTAAAAATGGGTACTTTCTCCTGATTGGCCGAGATTTTGACACCTACCGGAAAATGTATTTTATGTTTATTAAAGAGCTGGAGTGACATGGAGACTCCTGTTACTGAACAAACACTATAGCAATGATTACTATCAGAATATAGTGCTTTAACCTTTTAACAAAATACTTTTTGTTTTAACCAAAAAATATCACTTACCCTAACTTTAATATTAATATTAATAATAATATTAATAATAATAATAAATGTATATACATATATATCTCTGCTGTCGGGCAGAAACCAGCTAACTCCAAAATGCTCATTTTTCAGGAAATGACAAAAACAAAACAAAAAGTGGAGTTAGGAGGTTTTGTTCATCATTGATATAGAGCACCGAAGTCCTGACGTCACTCGTTCATCCCCAGGTTTGCGGAAGTAATTTCTCTATGGAGAATAACATTGGGTCATCTTAGAATCGTCTCATATAAGAATTGTGGTCCAAAAATAAACACCGCGTGTCGGCGTTATTGTCAGGGAGGAGGTTCTGTATAGTTTATGATAGTCAGTCACTTATATTTGATACAGTCTGTTTCTGCCGAAAATGTAACTAATTTGGCGGAAGTAACATTAGCGTTTTCTCACCGTCAGTTGATGCTTCATATCCATAAGAGTCAACCCGCCGTGGTCATTTGTTTATTTTTGGAACACAGTTCTTATTTGACGCGATATTAAATACGTCTATGGGATTCAGAACGGGGGTGGAAAACTGCGAACCAGGTAGACAAACAAAGGATGTGTAAATGACGTCAGACTTCGGCGGGCTATAAGGACAGCTAAATGGACAAAAGGGGGTGGAGCCTGGAGTCAGCAAAACCAGCTAACTCCACCCTCCTTTGGTGGAGTTGGCTGGTTTAGCTGTTTTTTTAATAAACACACAGACGTAAAGGGTGTTCAATAGCACTGATTTATGGGGAAAAAAAAGAAATATATATATATATATATATATATATATATATAGTATTATAAATAAACAATCTCACAATGATATCACAGTGGTATATCAGCATGTTTGCTGCTTGTCAATACAGAACTTGTTAAAAAAAATCTAAAATGACAGAGATGCGTTCCCGGATTGAATGGTTTGATATACGATAATAATAAAATGTGCTTAGACCAGGGAAGCCGGGATGATGGTAGGCAGGGGGGTGAGGCGAGTAGAGAGAGAGAGAGAGAGAGAGAGAGAGAGAGAGAGAGAGAGAGAGAGACAGAGAGTGATGGCCCCCGTGGGGCACTGAGGGACCCCCCCCCAGGGAAGAAGTGGGTTGTCAGGGGGCGAGGCGGTTTGTTAACGTGCGGCTGCGGTGACAGGTACAGGCAGTGGAGCGATGCACAGACAGTGACCACTGAATTATGCATCACTCCAGCAGCTGCAGCCAGAAAGAACAACAACACGAAGCTAACGGAATCACACGTTTCTTTTCGACTCCAGGGGCTTTTATAAACAAATTATGAATGCCATAATCTGGTGGGGAATTAGATTACCACTAGACAAGCCACCCAGTCAAAAAACGCTGACAAATTGTGGCCGTGGGCGATGATTGTGTCTCCTCTCGCCTAAACCAGTCGCAGCATTAAGAGATGCTACAGAATTTCATTATAGAATTCTAAATCCCATAAATTGGTTGGAAAGAAAGGAAAAGTCTTTCCGTCTCCGAGAACTGACTGAGACTCCTGGACGTGGACTGTTGCGACTCCTCCAGCAAACCAAGCGAGACCTCAGCCCGCCATTGACCTTAAACATTATCCAACGTCTTAACCCATTTAGACCGCGAAAGAATCGGTGTCGTTTTTAGATTTATTTGGGCTATTCAAAAATAGCCGATATACAAGCTCGTAGCGCGGCACCGAGTGCCGCGCTACGAGCTTGTGGATCTGCTATTTTTGAAAAATCGTGAACATTTGTGCAAACATGTGTTACTCAAATCTTTGCTTCTGGGGATTCTACAAAATGTCTTCTAAATCCCAACAGTTTTTCTGAAAGACTTATGTTTCTACAGTATATCAGCGGTGCTCAAACTTTTTCTTGTCAAGGACCCCCAAAATGATATGTATTTGGCCACGGACCCCTATCTCAAAACATTTTGTTCAAGGGATCCAGTGTTCGCTTTAAAATAATATATATATTCAAAGATTTTCACACATTTTCGAAAATAGCAGATCTACAAGCTTGTATATCTGCTTTTTTTTGAATAGCCAAAGTGTAAAATAATGCTTTTTAGCTCAAATAAAAAAAAAGCGGCAGTGGCTCAGGGGTAGAGCGGCCGGATGGAAGCCGTGAGGTTTCCAGTTCGATCCCGGGTTCCCCCAGAGGAGTTAAGTGTCGAAGTGTCCTTGAGCAAAGACGCTGAACCCCTAATTGCTCCCGATGAGCAGGTTGGTGCCTTGCATGGTTTCCTCCGCCATCGGTGTATGAATGAGTGTGTGTGTGAATGGGTGAATGAATGTAATACACAATCTACTAAAAGCGCTATATAAAATGTACCATTTACCATTTTACAGCCAGGCGATCAGGTTTGGATAGTTGACTGTGTCTTTTCAATATCTGACACCTTGTCTCTTTAAATGCAGGCTGTTTCACCACATTGGGACCTGGCGAAGAGGGCAGCATGTCTGCCTGGCGGAGTTCAGGCTCAAGGTAGAGCTTAAAATATTTGTAGCATAATCCAGAGACTGTGTAATGGTACTCTTTTTTTACTATGACACTTGCGTCATGTTCCCAGACAGGGGGAAAGAATCGTCATAACATATATTTTGGACCCTGGAAGAAAATGTATTTTGAGTATAGCAAAAAAATATATATATACAATATTATCTGCAAAGGACCCCCCCCCCCCCCCCCCGACACCAACGCGCGCGCGCACGCGCACGCGCACACACACACACACACACACACACACACACACACACACACACACACACACACACACACACAGAGAGAGAGCCCTCCAGTCCACCTACACACTTACACTACTTGCCAAATTGTATACGCATGTCTTTACACAGCCGGCGACACACAGAGTAAGATTCACACACTTTTTTTACATTTTAGACGTTTTAGCCGAGGCTCTCATCCAGAGCTGCTTACAATGAAATCAAAGCAGTAATATACTGCAATATCATACAGTTTGTGCAAGTGCTATAGTTTGTCTTGCATGTTTTCATTGTGACATGTAAGGCGATTAGCTGATTGGCTATTCAAAAAATAGCAGATATGCAAGCTCATAGCGCGGCACCGAGTGCCGCGCTACAAGCTTGTACATCTGCAAATTGTTTTTAAAATCGTGATTTTTTTTTTGCAAATCTTTGAATATGTATTTTTTTTAAAGCAAACATTTGTCATATTTGTCAAATGTTCATTTGTCAAACATTTGACAAATGTATTTTCTGAAAAAAACTATCGTTACTATATCAGTGGTGCTCAAACCTTTTCTGGTCAAGGACCCCCAAAATGATATGTTTTTGGCCGCCGATCCCCATCAAAATATGTTGGGGCTCTGTCTCTTGTTGGGGCTCTGTCTCGATGCTACGCGGTTATCCAGTGGTGGAAAGTAACTAAGTACATTTACTTAAGTACTGTACTTAAGTACAATTTTGAGGTATTTGTACTTTACTTGAGTATTTCCAATTTTCAGTACTTTTACTTCTACTCCACTACATCTCGGAGGCAAATATTGTGCTTTTACTCCACTACAATTACTTGACAACTTTAGTGACTAGTTACTTTGCAGATATAAATTATTATATTATAAAACAACAAATTATAAAAAGCCCTATTGTATGCATAGGCTATTTGAATATAGCCGATCTACAAGCTCACGACGCGTCGCATCGCGACGCGTTGTGAGCTTGTAGATCTGCTATTTTATTTTTGTAGATCTGCTATTTTAGTACTTTTACTTTTGGTACTTTAAGTATATTTTGCTAGTAATACTTTTGTACTTTTACTCAAGTAACGTTACTCAAGTAACATTTTGAACACAGGCCTTTTACTTGTAACAGAGTATTTTTATATCGTGGTATTGCTACTTTTACTTAAGTAAAATTATCTGAGTGCTTTTTCCACCACTGCGGGGTTACCTAAGGGGAAAACCCCCCCCTGGGCCCCTGCACCTTCATTATAGCCATGGAACAACTCTTCAAAGAGCTGGTGGATGCTCCGCTTAACGAGCAAAAACAGACCCCCTCCCCCCTCCCCCCTCCTGCCCCTCCCACTCTCTATACCGAGTAGCGTCTGCAAAGAACAGCACCGAGGTGTCACGTTTCTTGCCAATTAGGTGGGATGCTGAGTGGCAACCGGGGGTCCCTCGGGACTAGTGTCATCATCATCATCATCATCATCACTCCCCTGCACTCATACGCGCACGGCCGCATGCACGCACGCACGCACACACACACACACACACACGTACGCGCACGCGTCCCTGGAACAACGTATTTTGAGATGGGGGTCCGCGGCCGAATACATATCATTTTGGGTGGTCCTTGACATGGAAAAGTTGGGCGCACCGCTGATGTACAGTAGCAGGATTTAGAAAACATGCCCATCTCAAAATGTTTTGAGTTACAAATGTTCGCTTTAAAAAAATTATATTACAAATTATTATATATATAGATTTGCTCAAATTTCCAAGATAAAAAAAAAAAAAGCAGATCTACAAGCTCATAGCGCGGCACTCGGTGCCGCGCTATGAGCTTGTAGATCTGCTATTTTTGAATAGCCCAAAGAATTCTTAAAATGACACACAGATGCGTTTCCCGGTCTTAATGGGTTAACATATTCTCGACACCTCACCGCTAACGAGGTGTTGTCGTTTTCCTCGCTACCAAGTATAGCGTTGCCATGCCGACACCATGCCACAGGTTTGCTTTCGTGTGCATTTCTGCCGGGCGAGAGGCAGTTCTCGTCCCTCAGACGGATTAATTTCACACCTGCCTGCACATGCTAGCATAACAGGGGCGCCGGGGCGCGCGGGTGTCGAGAGTATACGGATATATGCGTGCGCGTGTGCACCTGTGTGCTGTACTGTCCGTATACGGTATGTGCCTGGCCCAACAGGTGTGTTTTGTCTCTAAATACATTTGTATTCTGTGACCGCTGTGTTAGGTTCTTGTGCTAGTACCAGTGGTGCAAAAAAGTACTCAATTTTTTTTTACTTAAGTGAAAGTACTGTATCAATACTGTCTGCAATGTAGAAATACTCTGTTACAAATAAAAGTCCGGCATTCAAAATTGACTTGGGTAAAAGTACAAAAGTATTGGTATCAAAATGTCCTTAAAATACAGAAGTAGAATTTACTCTTTATGCAGAATGTCCCTCTTCACAAGTTTTCAAATGTATGTAATGTATAGAAATCTTTGGAAAATAGCGATCTACAAGCTCACAATGCGACGCATTGTGAGCTTGTAGATCTGCTGTTTTCAAATGGCAGAAATGTATATAGGGCTGAAGTGTTCAACGTATGTTTTGTAATAATAATCAAAATCTACAACGTTAAAACTACTAACGTTTTCAAATAATTGTAGTGGAGTAAAAGTACAATATTTGCCTCTGAAATGCAGTGGAGTAGAAGTAAAAGTATTGGACATTGGAGATGCTCAAGTAAAGTACAAATACCTAAAAATTGTACTTAAGTACAGTGCTTGAGTAACTATACTTAGTTACTTTACTTAGTTACACTTTACTGTGTAAGTAAGGTCCCATCTAATTCATTTGCTTGAGTAACACGCAAACACCTGCATGACGTGCGATGTGAAGAGAGCCCGTATAAACTATGACCCAAACGAACAAATCCTGTATAAGAAACAGGATAGATGAGAGGCAAGGCAGGGGCCGTTTTTACATCAGGGAACATGAGAGTGAAAAAAAGATAAAAGGAGAGGAGATCTGATTTAGATGACAGGCGGGAGGGGGGGGGGGGGGGGGGGCTGCCAGTTACACGAGAACTGAATTATGTCAAATGAAAAACCCAGTCTAATGCACTTGACCATCTGCATTCACAGGACTAGTTCTGACTTTATATGCGAGTGTTTTTACGTGTGTTTGTAAGCAACGCACATCACCATGAAATCTCATTTTGTAGCAATAAGGTCTGCTACAACCGTGTTTTCTTTTAACAACACATTGACTGCCATAGACGCAGATCTGCGTTCTATTTAATTAGTAATCACTTGGCTGCCAAGAACGCAGATCTGCGTTCTATTGTTTAATTGTGGTTTAATAACCGATCGCGCTGTTTATTGTACCATCTTTGATTTTTTTTTCTCTTCCCAGTCCCATCTCACTTATCCTATGCGGAAGTATCCGTTATCCGTTTCGTGTTTCCGGTTTTATCTTGAGTTAACTAGTTTTGCCCTGGTTTTGTCCAGACATCATAGTTTTCACACGGTGTGGGCACGAACGGAAAGCTCCGGTTATATTTTTCTTTTCTCTGGACGACGAACAGTTATCCCCTTTGTGTTTACCAACGCTCTGACACGCGATCACAATATATATATAAATGTTCTGTGGCCAGTGGGGGGAGGGGGGAAATACGCGCATCGTTGCCTGATATGGTGCCTGCGGCCTGGTGTGCTGGTGACCGCTCGCCTGGGAAAACTTTTCCCTCTAGGTTTCGGGGCATGGACCGTCTTTGTTTACAGACACGATCCGATCACGGATTATTATGGATATAACATTTCTGTGACCGGTTGAAAAGGTTATAAAACAACATATACTCACTGGGTGAGTATATTATGAAAATGCTCTGGCAGTCAATGTGTCCAGACTAAAAACATCTCTTTTCATAAGCTTTTATATAGGTTTAAAGTATGTGCTTATACCTTATTGTACTGTTCTTTTTTTGCTGTATTTCATTCTTATGTTTTCATTTATCTTGTATGCAATAACCAATGTTATATAATCCTATTTTATTTTATTTGTCATGGTTGATGTTTACCTACAATGGTTTTTATTTTGAAGCGCATTGAGTCTACACATATGAAATATGAAATATCTACTACTGTATAGTTTTGACTTGACTTGTTGTTTCGTACAGCAGTATAATCACTACAACATTTACTGGCCCTCAGAAAAACAAATTTTTCATGCAAGTTACTTGTCAATTGAGATGATTTCTGATTCTAAATGTGTGTAAGGGAGTGTGTCGTCTAGTACAGTGGGTCAGGACCCCCAGGGTGGTCCCACATGATTTCTTTTTTTGGGGGGGGGGGGGGGGGTCTCCAGATGTCAGTAAAGTGAAAATAAAAGACCTTTTTAATACCTAAGGAAAGAAGAAGAAAAAAGAAATATGCATCAAAAGCATACTCAACAAACTATCCAATAAAAACTGGGCAAACATTGGCCAAATTGTCAAATAATATAAAAAAGAGGCAAACATTGTGAAAATAGCTGATCTACAAGCTCACAACGCCTCACAGCGCAAGGCGTTGTGAGCTTGTAGATCAGCTATTTTTTCACAATATTTATCTGTGGAACCGAGTCAAACTAAATGTATAACGCCTCAACTCCTACAATTCCAAGTGCTTGTCAGGGTGGGGGGTCCGGGTCCCCAGTTCAAATATGATTATTTTGTGGGGGTCAGGGGGGCCTGAAAAGGTTGAGAACCACTGGTCTAGTATCACTGACACTGTCTATTCCAGTCCGAGCTCTGTGCGTTAACCCATTAAGGCCTCAGGCTCCGATTCTACAAAATGTCTTTGAAAAAACTCATGTTTCTATGTCTCAAACTTTTTCATGTCAAGGACCCCCAAAATGACATGTATTTGGCCGCGGACCCCCCATCTCAAAAATATTTTGTTCCAGGGATCCCCAGAAGCAAAGAATAGAGTTAAAAAATGTTCGCTTTAAACAATATGTATTCAAAGATTTGCACACATTTTCACGATTTTTCAAAAATAGCAGATCTACAAGCTCGTACCTATGAGCTTGTATATCTGCTATTTTTGAATAGCCAAAGTGTAAAATAATGCTTTTTAGCTCAAATGAAAAAGTGACAGAGATGCGTTCCAGGTCTTAATATTAACAGGGATGTCTTTCCCTGAACTTCCTGTGAACTCAGGCCCGATTTATACTGAGTTGCGTGTGGGTGCCGCGCATCGAAAATAAGCTCACGGCGCGTCGCGATGTGACGTGCTGCGAGCTTGTAGATATGCTATTTTCGGTACGCAACGCAATGTGCAACCAAATACCAGCGGTGGAAAAAAGTACTCGCATTGTTTACTTAAGTAAAAGTATCAATACTGCAATGTAGAAAATACTCTGTTGCAAGTAAAAGTCCGGAATTAAAAATGTACTTGAGTGAAAGTACAAAAGTATTGGTATCAACATAATACGTAAAGCACAAAAGTATAAGTACTCATTATGCAGAATATCCCATTTCAAGTTTTCAAATGTATAAAAATATTTTGAAAATAGCAGATTTACAAGCGCACAATGTGTCGCATCGCGACGCATCGTGAGCTTGTAGATCGGCTATTTTCAAATGGCCGATATGTATCCACAAGTTTCCTATAGGGCATGTGATCAAATCGACAGGAAGTGATGCCCACAACGCTCTAGGAAACTTGTGGATAGGGCTGAAGTGGTTAAAGTATGTTTTGTAATAATAATCAAAAACCTACAAAGTAACTAAGTACTGTAATTAAAGTTTTCAAATAATTGTAGTGGAGTAAAAGTACAATATTTGCCTTTGAGATGTGGTGGAGTAGAAGTAAAAGTACTGAAATTTGGAAATACTCCAGTAAAGTAAAAAAAAAAACTCTGACAACAGCATAATGCAGTAGAAACTGCCATATAATGGTGATGTACGTCAAAAAAAGGTATCGTCCTGTCACACCAACACCTATTCTCTAATCATACACGTGTACAGTATGTCTCAAAACACAGAAACCCTATTTGTCTTGTTCTAAATATATGGGGGAAATACGGTATTATTCTGATATTGAAACATATATTGAGCAAATACACTTCCAATTATTTCAAACGTATATTGTGGCTAATTGTTCTATGTGTGAAACGTACATAAAATATACTGCATGATCTTTGACCCGTTCGATCTGGGAACGCATCTGTGTCACTTTAGGTTTCTTTGGCTATTAAAAAAGTAGCAGATATACAAACTCATAGCGCGGCACCGAGTGCCGCGCTATGAGCTTGTAGATCTGCTAAAAGAAAATGTAATCGTGAAAATGTGTGCAAATCTTTGAATATATATATATATATATATTATTATTTTTTCTCGAACATTTTTAACTCAAATCTTTGCATCTGGGGGGTCCCTGGAACAAAATATCTTGAGATGAGGGGTCCGTGGCCAAATACATATCATTTTGGGGGTCCTTGACATGAAAAGGTTTGAGAACCACTGATTATAGCAATGTAATTTTTTTTTTTTTAAATGGTTAGGATTTAGAAGACATTTGTAGAATCCCCCAGAAGTAAAGATTTGAGTTAAACATGTTCGCTTTAAAAAATATATACCGGTATTCAAATATTTGCCCACATTTTCACGATTTAAAAACAAATAGCAGATCTGTACAAGCTCATATGAGCTTGTAGATCTGCTATTTTTGAATAGCCAAAGACATCTTATAATGACACAGATGTGTTCCCGGTCTTAAAGGGTTAATTTGGGGAGATATCAGATCTAGTTGAGATGTTGCTCATTATATACACAGTGCAGAGCAAAATCTAGTGCTAATGCAAGCCTGAACTCTGAGTTACATTAACACTCAGGATTTTGCAGTGCAGTATGCTACTGCTGTTGGTGCGTCTCTGCACCAGTGGTGGAGAAAGTATTCACATTGTTTACTTGAGTAAAAGTATCAATACTGCAATGCAGAAATACTCTGTTACAAGAAGGTGCTTCTTGAGGACCCACTACATAGTGACTGCACCTGTTTCATGTAACACTATATTTATTTTTTGCATACGCGACGATTGTAATATGATTCAAATGTTTGTTATTGCTTTTCGTTGTGCATGTGTTTTATATGCTGTCATCAGGGCGTCCTTGAAAAAGAGAGCTTGCTCTCAATGGGCTTCCCTGAATAGATAAAAGGAAAAAGAAAATATAGAAAGGTCCGGAATTCAAAATTTACTTGAGTTTAAATTGAGCACAAGAGTATTGGTATCAAAATGTACCAAAAGTACAAGTACTAAAATGCTTGAAAGTAGCAGATCTACAAGCTCACAACGCGTCGCGATGCGACACGTTGTGAGCTTGTAGCTCTGCTATTCTCAAATAACCTAGGTATTAAATAGGACTAAAGTGGTTAATGTATGTTTTATAATGTAATAATTTATATCTGCAAAGTAACTAAAGTTTTCAAATAATTGTAGTAGAGTAAAAGTACAATATTTGCCTCCGAGATGTAGAAGTAAAAGTACAGACAACTGGAAATACTTCAGTAAAGTAAAAAGTACCTAAAAATGTACTTAAGTACAGTACTTGAGTAAATGTACTTAGTTACTTTACACCACTGCTCTGCACCATCTGACTAATTATTGTATTTTTTAGAATAAAGTGACTTTTTGATACAAAATTTCACTTCACTCATTGTTTCCCAATGCTGAATTCACATACTACACATACATACATGGCCTGCAAGCCATCGCAGACTGACAGAAGACCCCCCCAAGACCCCCCCAAAACAATCTACGCAATACAAGTGAGCATTGCCTCTTCTTCAGCCACCCTTCGTCGCTTGCTGCACCATTGTCACCAAAGCTGAGTTCCTGCGCAGCCACTTGGCAACTAAAGTCATTATGACACGAGCCGCACTTCTGCTGTTGCGACTACAGTGCATTTCTCCCCCCAATGCTGACTATGTAAAATACACACACACACACTGTACAATTATAACTGTGTGTGTGTGTGTGTGTGTGTGTGTGTGTGTGTGTGTGTGTGTGTGTGTGTGTGTGTGTGTGTGTGTGTGTGTGTGTGTGTGTGTGTGACGTGTGTGTGTGTGTGCGTGTGCGTGCGTGCGTGTGTGCGTCACCTTATCCCCGGACAACCTTAACATAACAACCTGTAGGGGGTTAGATAGAGAATGCCGCTGCATGCGCTGGCTTGCTTACCCAGGCGATGGAAAGCCTCGGTGGCTGCGTGGCGTAGGTTCTGCATGGTCTGACACCCCCCCCCGCCGAAACGACTCCTCCCGTACCGGGGTCCCGTGAGCTGTTAGAGAGGGTCCGGTGTGTTCTGACACCCCCCCGAAACGACTCCCCCGTCCGTCTGTCCCGTGAGCTGTTAGAGAGGGTCCGGTCCGCCTCGGTTTGTTGTTGATGTCTTAATGGGACTCAGTTAGAACGACACAGCAGCATCAGCATCAGCATCACTCCCGCCAGTTTCTCTCTCCTTCTCCTCCTCCTCCTCCTCGTCTCATCATCAACAAGCTGAAGGGCACATGAGAAGAAGAAGAAGAAGAAGCAGGGGATGCTTATTAGAGAGAGTCTCTCCTCCTTCCAATGTCTTTCTCTCCTCTTCTTGTCCTTTCGCCTGAAGCTGTTCTTTTTTCTGCTCTATTAGGCTCACTGTTGCTCTCTTCCCTCTCTCTCTCTCTCTCTCTCTCTCCCGCCCTGCCTCTCTCTCTCTGTTTTTCCTTTCACTCCTCTCTCCTCTCATGATGATATTACTCCCACCCTCCCTTATCTCTGTAAACCCCCCCCCCCCCCTCTCTCGTCCCTCCTCTTGCCCACTGTTGTGCCTGTGACTCGACCAATCGGCAGTGACGGAAAATAGTCACCGGGCCATCGGCGGCCAATAGAGGGAGATTGTGCCGACATGAGGCTGATGACGCTGGTATGTTTTGAAAGGTAGGAGCGCCCCGGACTGGAGTGTTGTCCTAGTGCTGCTGCAGTGTGTGTGTGTGTGTGTGTGTGTGTGTGTGTGTGTGTGTGTGTGTGTGTGTGTGTGTGTGTGTGTGTGTGTGTGTGTGTCAGTGGTGATAAAAGTGACTGTTTTTGCTCATGTCATTTTGTGTGTGGATGCATAGATGCTCTATATTCTGATAGTACTCGTTGCTATAGTATAGAGTGTTTGTTCAGTAACAGGAGTCTCCATGTCTCTCCAGCTCTTTATTAAACAGAAAATGCATTTTACAGGTCGGGATACCAATTGTATCCAATCGGGATAGAGGACTCAGTCAGGATGCAGATTAAATTGGAAGTGATGACACTAAGAAATGAGCAGACAGAATTGGAACTGGAACACAAAAAAGAATAAGCTGATAAATGGGTACTCTTTCCTGATTGGCTGAGATTTTGTCACCTGCCTGAACATGTATTTTCTGTTTATTAAAGAGCTGGAGAGACGGGGAGACCCCTGTTACTGAACAAACACTTCTATGGCAATGAGTGTGTGTGCCTCCTGGGGGCACTAGTGAGACAGAGTTTTTTGTTTACCTTGTCAATTGCACTGGCATCCTGAGTTTTGAAGCTGGTATCAGCATTCTGACAACTCCATCTCCTGCCAGAGAGAAATGCAGTTTAAACACATTTTGTTCTAAATAAATAAATACATAATCCACAATTTTGAAGAGGAAAAACCTACTGTTTTTATGATTACAATTTGGGAAATGTTTTTGTAATGCAATTTATTAGGTTCAAGTCACAGTACATCAAGTATCAGAATTACTTCTTTTTTTTTTACATTTAATGTTTTTTTCTAGATTAGAATTCTTACATGTGCTTATTTTAATTGGAATATTTTTTTCCAATGATGTAAATATGTGTATAGAAAGGCCTAACCAGTGACAGGTGTTGCAAATCAGTCTTGACTAGAACCCCTTTACAATGCAACAGTCTCATGTTTTTATAACTTGATGATACATAGTTTTTTTTTTTGGTATTGTCCCTGTCAAATAAACATAAATAGAACTCATTCAAAGCAACTCTGCATAGTATTTAAGCACAGTTATGTTCTTGAACAGCAGTGGTGTAAAGTAACTACATTTACTCAAGTACCGTACTTAAGTACAATGTGGAGGTACTTTTACTTTACTGGAGTATTACCAAGAATTTTCTGTACTTTTACTTCTACACCCACTACATCTCGGAGACAAATATTATACTTTTACTCCGCTACAATTATTTGAAAACTTTAGTTACTAGTTAATTTGAAGATTTTGATTATTACACAACATACATTACCCACTTCAGCCATATACGTTTTGGCCATTTGAAAATAGCAAAATGCGTCATACTTGTAGATCTGCTATTTTCAAAAGATTTGAAAATAGCAGAGTACTGTTGGTACTTTAAGTACATTTTGATGTCAATATTTGTTGTACTTTCACTGCAGTACATTTTGAATTCCGGACTTTTACTTGTAACAGAGCATTTCTACATTTTAATAGCAGTACTGATACTTACTCGTACTTTTTCCACCACTGAACAGGCTGTGTTATATGTCTTTATTTCGTTCTCTCGTTTGTTTGAGACGCATCAACGATACAGTCACCTGTAAGTTAACATAATGTTCGTCACAGTGTGTTAGGGACATGTTATGACCTGTTTAATGTATGCAAAGTTATTATGCAAAGACATTAACGCGCCATATGACATGGTATCGTTCGACTCTCCCAGTTTGAGTCCTCTCGGGTTCCGTCGTTACACGAATAGGGTACATTTTTGCCACAACAACAGATTTATATTGGGGCTGGGACTCGATTAAAACAGATATATTCGAATTAATTAGAAGCTTTGTAATTAATTACCAGTGGTGGAAAGTAACTAAGTACATTTACTTAATTTCTGTACTTAAGTACAATTTTGAGGTATTTGTACTTTACTTGAGTATTTCCCATTTCCAATACTTTTACTTTTACTCCACTACATCTCAGATGCAAATATTGTACTTTTACTCCACTACAATTATTTGAAAACTTTATTTACTAGTTACTTTGTAGGTATAAATTATTACATTATAAAACATACATTAACCACTTCAGCCCTATTTTATACCTAGGCTATTTGAAAATAGCCGATCTACAAGCTCACAACGCGTCGCACCGCGACGCGTTGTGAGCTTGTAGATCTGCTATTTTCAAATATTTTGTACTTCTACTTTTGGTACTTTAAGTACATTTTTATACCAATACTTTTGTACTTTTACTCAAGTACATTTTTTATTCTGGACTTTTACTTGTAACAGAGTGTTTCTATATTGCAATATTTATACTTTTACTTAAGTAAAGAATGTGAGTACTTTTTCCACCACTGTTAATTACATAAATTAATGTGTTGAGGTTGCAGCCCTAATTTATATATTAGAGTGCATTTCACAGCTACGCGCCTGTTCAGTGTTCACATCTGCTTGCTAGGCACATTTTTATGTATATTGAATGAAAAAATAAAAAATGATAAAAGGAGTTATAAATAAAACAATTAAAAATATACATGAAAACGTCTCTAACCTTTGTTTTGTGTAAATTCCACTTTTTGGCGAGAAGATAAAACTATGTCCGGCAGACAGAAAAGTCAAGTGCGCCACCTACATGACCTAATGGAAACAAGGCCCATGCCTAGGCTAGACCCGTTAACAGACGACGTCACACTGACTGGATGCAAGGCAAGCAAGCGTCATACTGGTTGCAAATGAAACCAATTCTGTCAGGTCACCTGACAGAATTGGTTTCATTTGCAACCAGTATGACGCTTATGACGCAGTACTAGTATGACGCAGCACTAGCCAACACACAACACAAGAGGGGGTTGGGGTGCCCGAAACAACAGGTTGAGAATTGATTGCATGCAGTGGTGGAAAGTAACTAAGTACATTTACTTAAGTACTGTACTTAAGTAACATTTTGAGATATTTGTACTTTACTTGAGTATTTCCAATTTCCAATACTTTTACTTCTACTCCACTACATCTCAGAGGCAAATATTGTACTTTTACTCCACTACATTTACTTGAAAACTTTAGTTACTAGTTACTTTTCAGATATAAATTAACCACTTTAAACCTATTTTATACCTAGGCTATTTGAAAATAGCAGATCTACAAGCTCACAACGCGTCGCAGCGCGGCGCGTTGTGAGCTTGTAGATCGGCTATTTTCAAATATTTAGTACTTTTACTTTTGGTACTTTTAAGTACATTTTGATGCCAATACTTTTGTACTTTTACTCAAGTAAATTTTGAATTCTGGACGTTTACTTGTAACAGAGTATTTTTATATTGCAGTATTGGTACTTTTACTTAAGTAAAGAATTTCAGTACTTTTTCCACCACTGGCAACCAGTATGACGCTTATGACGCAGTACTAGTATGACGCAGCGCTAGCCAACACACAACACAAGAGGGGGTTGGGGTGCCCGAAACAACAGGTTGAGAATTGATTGCATGAAACAATCACCTGTGCATCCAGTCTCAATGTTAGTAAACACATAATTGGTGTTATCCTTTTAACAATCATTGTAACATCGTTCCACGGTACTGTTCACAAACTGTATGGTTGGTAAACGTTAACTCACCCTTCGGAGTCTTTGTGCAATGTATTATTCTGTATTTTTCGATAAAGAAGTGTTTTAATCCCCATCTGTGTCGGATTCTGTCGGAAGTTCCCTGTATTCCCCTTTGAGGAATACAGGGAACTTCCGGTGAAAGCCGGAATTACACTCAATGTAAACAGGAGGTAAAGGAGGGGGGGGAATGGCGTTCGACCACAGACGGGATTAAAACACATATCTATTGATACATACGGACTAATACATTGCACAAAGACTCCGCAGGGTGAGATAACATTTCGGGCAACCGGGTAATCACCTTATACGTTTGGTTTGTACATGTACGGAGAAGTACGGGCTTTACTGGTGAAAGTGCGGGACGCACGGGCGAGTGCGAGCCAAGACTATCATAGATATGAAGGTAAAAGTCAGTTGAAAATAGCCGATCTACAAGCGCACAACGCGTTGCTTTGCGAGGCGTTGTGAACTTGTACATCTGCTATTTCCAAAGGATTTTTATACGTTTTGCACATTTGAAAACTTGTGAAATGGAACCTTCTGCATAATGAGTACTTTTACTTTTGGTACTTTAAGTACATTTTGATACCAATACTTTTACTCAAGTACATTATGAATACCTTACTTTTACTTGTAACAGTAGTATGTTTACATTGCGGTATTGATACTTTTACTTAAGTAGCTTTTTTTTCCACCACTGCTCGTATACATCAGGATGTCTCGTGCAGCCAGGGGACAAAAAAAGTACCCTATGCTCTGTCACAACAACACAGCAGCAGCAGCTCCCCAGCAGATGACTAAACATCTAACCAAGCGAATACACACACACACACACACACACACACACACACACACACCTACTGTACACTACACCCCACACACACACATACACACACACACACACACACGCACACACGCACATACAGCTTGTTGACGGGGATCTTTGGCCAGAGAGGAGGTGAGTGTAAACAGAGAACAAGATGTCTGTTGTGTGTCTTTCTTTATCTCGTCTGATCTGAACACCTGTAGCCTGACTAAAAGGATTATTAGCCATAGCTAACGTGTTAGCACAAAGCAGAGCTTGTAGTACTCAGTGTGGCTGGTAATGTTAAGGGAGTGTGGATGGATGGATGGATGGATAGACAGACAGACAGACAGACAGACAGACAGACAGACAGACAGACAGACAGAGCCTTGGATCAAGAGGGAATCTATAGCTACATCATAGATATGGAATGATCAAAATCTCTGATAGTCTTGATCCAAGGCTATAGGACAGACCCAACAACATGCTGGTCACCATCCTGTGATTGGTATCTGTGTGGAGGCTGTATGTAATTACCAGTGGTGGAAAAAGTACTCAAATTCTTTACTTAAGTAAAAGTACCAATACTGCAATATAAAAATACGCTGTTACAAGTAAAAGTCCAGAATAAAAAAATTACTTGAGTAAAAGTACAAAAGTATTGGCATCAAAATGTACTTAAAGTACCAAAAGTAAAAGTACTAAATATTTGAAAATAGCAGATCTACAAGCTCACAACGCGTCGCATCGCGACGCGTTGTGAGCTTGTAGATCGGCTATTTTCAAATAGCCTAGGTATAAAATAGGTTTAAAGTGGTTAATGTATGTTTCATTATATCATAGTTTATAGCTGAAAAGTAACTAGTAACTAAAGTTTTCAAATAATTGTAGTGGAGTAAAAGTACAATATTTGCCTCTGAGATGTAGTGGAGTAGAAGTACACTACTTAAGTACAGTACTTAAGTAAATGTACTTAGTTACTTTCCACCACTGCTAATTACATATATTTAGGTGTCTGTTGTTTACTTTACAGAGATGTATACATGATATGCAGGGACATAGCAGTGCAAATATGCCCCCTTTGAGATCAGAAAACTGTCCCTACAAATCAGAGTTAGTGAGGGAGAGTTAGTGTATTCTCTAGTGAAATTGTTGCTATTTTCTTGTGGTTAATCTTGCCATTGCACTACAGTTTAAGGGGTCATATTCTAGTAATTATAAACACGTACAAAAAAACAGACCTTTTTTCCACAAATGATGATTTATTATAAATCCCCCCCACATAACATACCTACCCCAAGGGGCATTTGTCCTAACAAAACATCTTATGAATGTCCCAGACAGTCAGTCAGTCAGTACCCTGACTGGCTTGCTTATGACATAGACATGACTTTATTGACATTATTGACATCCCTTTTGTTTTGTTTTTTGATTGCTGAGCAGTTATACAACCCCGCCGGGGGGCACTAGCTAAGTAAACAGAAGTGAGTGTGTCTTGTCAACATGAGCTTTAAAACCTGTTTGCCTTGTAGACAGACTGACAAACCAGATGTTGGCATGTAAAAGCAAAAAAAGCAGTAAAAGCAGAAATAGCTGATCTACAAGCTTACAACGGGTTGTAAGCTTGTTTCTGCTTTTTTTTTGTATTTGAAAATGTGTGAACATTTTTCAAAATGGAAACGATTATGCAAAAATAATTGTGATTATCTCCAATAATTGTGATTGGACGAGTATGCAATAATTGTGACAGGCCTAGCAAAGCCAAGAGATAATGTCTTCTTCTTTTCCATCGTCGTTATATAGGCTGACATTCAGGAATATATTCGGGAGGAGGCAGGCGACTGAGGCGAGTGTCATCATCTTCATCATCATCAAAGATGTTGTTGAGATGGTGACGAATAGACCCCGGTGATGGAGAGCCAGAGAAAAAGGTATGTGACCCCCCCCCCCCCCCCTCCTCCCCCCTTCCTTACTGCAAAGAGGTAGGGCTGTCACGATTGTGACATTTTACTTGCCGATTAATTCTCGCTCAAATAATTGGGATTTACCGATTTAATTGGGATTCTGTCATTGAACATTGGAACATTATGAATACAAATGTCATTTTTAGCCTTCGTAAACTAAAGGTTCACAGGGCAGATTATGACAAATAACTGACATAATTTAATAACTTTATACTGAGAAACATAAAACATTATACTATAACACATTGATATAGACGATCTGCAAGCTTGTAGATCTGCTATTTACGCATTTTTTTAAAAATGTTTGCAAATATATGAACATTTTTCAACGTGGAAATGGTGACGATTATGGAAAAATAATTGCGATTATCTCAAATAATTGTGATTAGACGATTATTTAATCATTTTGACAGGCCTACAAAGAGGATGATTATTATTTATTGTGTTAAATGGATGTGATCACCATGTGACATGGCCCTCGGATAGGCCGTTGCTCACTTCTGCATGTCGCTCACAAAACAACACTTGGTCTCTCGCACTGCCTGATAGAGAATAGAGAATCACAACTCTCTCTCTGTCCCACATTGTTATTTTTAAGCTATGACGATGCATGCCAAATGTGTGTCGAGTTCAACAACGAAGAGTTAGTTTCATGTCACATACCACTTCCACTTTAAAGGGAAAAATGTTTTTTAGTCGATTAGTCACCCCTTGACTTGAATTCTGTTTTTTCGTATTCCTAAGCCAATAATTTGATGACCAGCGGACCGGTTGGCAGCGGTTCCGGTAGGAGACACAAAGGAGACTCTTTGTGTCTCCGACCGGAACCGCTGCCGGTCGGCAAATTATTGGCTTAGGAGTGCGACAAAAACAAAACAAATATCCATGAATTCAAGTCTCCATGGGGTGACTAATCGATAGGAAAACAAGTCATTTTGGGGGTGAACTATCCCTTTAATTTTAACTTCTGTTTTTTTTTTAATGTGACGCTGAAAACACTGATTTCCCATAGTGTTCCAACTTTCTGTTAGTGTTGCTGTACTTTCTGACCTGTGTACTCACTTACTTAATCCTCTTTGTTCCCCGTGGAACAGGGGTTAGGGCAACTTTGATGATGGAGAGGGCCACTATATTTCCACACTCACTCCAGAGGGCCACGTTGCATATAATGTGCTGTCGGGCCATGTCACACGAAAGTAGCAAAAATAGCCAATCTACTTGTAGATCTTCTGTTTTTGAAATGGAATCCAGATTTTTTGTTTTGCCATTTTTTTTAATTGGAATCCTGAAAAGTAACATTTTTATTTCATTTCAAATGCATTTAGTTAGACTTATGTTAACTTTATGAACTTAGATACAAATACATTGGACATAGAAAAGACAATAGAACGGAAAAAAAAGGCATGGGTTTCCGAGGCTAGTGAGCTACTAATATAGACTGAAGTAATTAAAGCGGGTCATGTTTGCATGTTTGGAATTGTAAACAGCTGAGATCAATAATATAGCAGTATTCCGATATTAACCTGTGGGCCGCATTAAGTGAGTGAAGGTGGGGGCCGCATGTGGCCCCCGGGCCGCCAGTTGCCCATGTATGTTCTAGTACAGCGCTACTCAACCCGCGGCCCCAACGCAGCGTCTCTGCGGCCCCTCATGGTCAAACCAAAAAAAATTATTAAAAAAAAATGTTTAAGCACAGGATAAAAATATACATTTCCGTTCAAATATATGGGTTGCTTCATTTTTTTCAAAAACAAACAGACAGGCATATACAGGTGCGTCAATTGTTACAGGTATAATGCATAGTTTTCTATGCATTTCAGTTTTTTTGGGGGGTTTGACCCCCAATCTTTTTCAGCCGCCCGCCCAGGATAGGTGTCCCTTATTTCTTATGGTGAAATTTCATTATTTGACATGTCAAAATGTACCTTTTCTTATAACGATAACAATGTGTAGTGTGTTACAAAATCGAAAAATATCCAAAATAGGACAGACATTTTTAGCTTGCGGCCCTTGGACTTTTGGTATTTTTCTGAGTGGCCCCTGAGCCATCTTAAGTTGAGTAGCCCTGTTCTAGTGTGTCACACAAAAGTTGCAAAAATAGCTGAACCACAAGCTCAAAACGCGTCACAATGAGTCAGTCACTTGAGTGCCGCCTCCTCTTCTCCCCCAGCTCTGAGGAGGACGGCTCCTCCGGGGAGCGAGGCCTGCTCTACTCCTGGAGGGGCTACTCCTACAGCCTCACCCCAGAGAGACTGCTCCTTTCACGGCCTGTCCTCCAGGCGGCCTTAGGCACCCGACATGGGGTGCTGCTGGTGGAAGGTAAGACTCGTCGTGTTTTGTGTAAACACTTAAACCATTATGTTATACCTTGGCTATTCAAAAAATAGCAGATCTACAAGCTCATAGCGCGGCACCGAGTGCCGCGCTATGAGCTTGTAGATCTGCTATTTTTTTAGAAAAATCTTGAAAATGTGTGCAAATCTTTGAATATATATATATTTTAGAGCGAAGATTTTTAACTCAAATCTTTGCTTCTGGGATGTAAATGTATGTAAATATATATATATATGCAAAGATTTGCGGAAATTGGCAAGATTTATATATCTGTGAAAACGCCGTCGCTGATGACCATGTCTTGTTTACCGGTACAGGAGGCCAGGTGTACAGCTTCGGCCAGTTGCCCTGGAAACAACAACAGAGCCGAGCGCACAACGAGCACACGACGACGACCACGACCACGCCGGTCCTGGAGAGCGCTCTCGGCGGGCAGCGGGTGGTCGCCGTGGCGGCCGGCGACCTCCACAGCGGCGCGGTGACGGAGGACGGCGGCGTCCACATGTGGGGGGACAACTCCTCGGGGCAGTGCGGCCTGACGGGGCTCGGCACCGTGCCCAACCCCACCCCCGTCGCCCTGCTGGACTCGGACGCCTGCGCCGTCGCCCCCCGCGCCGAACACCACCGTCCCCGTCCTGGAGCTGGCCTGCGGAGGGCGCCACACCCTGGCCCTCTCGGCCCAGCACGAGGCGTGGGCCTGGGGCGGCGGGTGCCAGCTGGGCCTGGTGGCGGTCACCGCGGTCACCGCCTCCTCCTTCCCTGCTGTCGGGAAGCCGCAGAAGGTGGAGCACCTGGCGGGGAGGTACGTACGTCTAGAGCAGTGGTTCTCAAACTTTTTCGTGTCAAGGACTAGGGGTGTGCCGATACACTAATTTCACCAAACGATACGATACGATATTTGGCTCACAACTTCGATACGATACGATACGCACTTTTTTTATTACGAAAAATATATGGGGGAGAAAAAAAGCAAATGCAAACAAATAATTCTGTTTTTGCATTATTCAGATATGCGAACTTGTAGCTTTTCAGCTACAATAGCCGTTTTGAATCCAAATAGGGCAATAGTATGACACCTGACCCGAAAAAAAAACAACATATTGTCACCCTTTTCACCTCGGGGCTGTTTGCATGCCTGATTATTATTATTGTAAAAAAACGATATTATTTTTTTTCAAAACGATACATATCGTCACGAAAACGTATCGCGATATATCGCGGGACGATATATCGGCACACCCCTATCAAGGACCCCCAAAATTTATTTGTAATGTATTTGGCCGCGGACCCCATCTCAAAATATTTTGTTCCAGGGACCCCCCCCCCAGAGGCAAATATTTGAGTTACAAATGTTCGCTTTGAAACATATATATTCAAAGGTTTGCACACATTTACACGAAAAAAAAAAATCTGCTATTTTTGAATAGCCAAAGTATAAAAGGTTAAAGTGGTTAAAATGATTGTGATGCCATAATAACACATTTTGCTGGGGACCCCCTGGAACCCCCCCCAAGGACCCCTGGACCCACTTTGAGAACCAATGGTCTAGAGCTGTGCATTGGCACTGCCCTCACGATTCAATTCGATTACGATTCACCTTGTAATAATTCGATTCCATTCGATTCGGTCAATACAAGCAGTCGGATACATCGGGTTCATAATCGTCCATGTCCGCGTCGCGACTAACCTACGAACCGATTGTTTTTTGACACCACCACCAGGTACGTCCTCCAGGTGTCGTGCGGGGCCTCCCACAGCCTGGCGCTCGTGCGCTGCGCGGGCGCCGGCGGCGAGCCCCGCCGGGCCCCGCAGCAGGACAAATGCGGACAGTGTCACCAGCTGCTCTACACCATGACGGACAAGGAGGACCACGTCATCATCTCCGACAACCACTACTGTCCCCTCGGCGTGGAGCTAGCCGCCGACGGAGACGGAACGCCGGAGGCGCCCGCCGCCGCCTCCGACCAGGGACTCGGAAGCTCCCCATCAGAGCCCATCCTCTCCTCCCACGGCTCCTCCACGTCGACCCTTGCGGCTCCCTCTACCTCCTCTACCCTGGCGCAAGGTACCGATAGGGCTGTCACGATTACAAACTTAAGTTGACGATTAATTATCACTCAAATAATTGCGATGAACGATTTAATTGTGTTTCTGCCGTTGAAAATGTATGGAACATTATGAATACCAATTTACATTTCTGTTTGGCTTTTAGCTTAAAGGGTCTACACCATGAAAATCACTTTTTTCTTGTTTTTTTGTATTTTTTGGGGTCCCCAGTGTCTCTTGTACCCAAAAAAATGTTTTGTTTTTTTTATTCAGTCATTCCTTCTCATTTCATGGATTTCCAGAATGGGCGTGTCTGAACAGGCGATCTCAGAATGGAAATGTTTATGATGTCATGAACATTAATGATGGCAAACCCAATGTTAAATGAAAAGTGCCCGAATCGCTCCGAAACTTTTTCTACCCCTTTTTCTAACAGTACGTTTTAACAGCGGGCGATCAGCGGGCGATCAGGATAGTATTTTCCGGAAGTGCATTATATGTCTATGAGAGCCGGCGACTACTGGCGATAGGGCGAAGTGGGCGGGGGGGCGATGAAAGATGGATTTTCTTTATCTTTTGGACGATGTCACCCGGGAACGCCCGAGAGTCGCCCGCTGTTAAAACGTACTGTTAGTGGGGGTCTACGAACAAATAATTCGTGCTCGGATTTTGGCTCCGCCCCCCGGAAGTGGGTGAAACAGGCACCTCAAACACTTGGTGGAATTGTTCAAAAGTTTTCAAAGTGTTTTTTTTTTCGATTTTGTATTTTTCTTAGATGCTTCTTTTTATGCAGAATTTTTCCATATTTTTTTTTTTTTAAATAATTTTTTTTAATATATTTTTTTATTAACAGACAGAATTGCTCAGTAGCCCCCCCCTGCACAAGAGGACGTTTTGGTATTGCAGCTGAAAGTGCTGTATAAGCCAGAGACAATTGACTTGGGATGAGTATATCTGAGTGATGATTTAGGCTCAAACCTTTTGAAAAAGGTTTGAGGGACATACACCATATGATATTAAATATCATTTTTTTTATTTTTATTCATGGTGTAGCTCCTTTAAGTAAACAAAAGTTGCACAGGGCAGATATGACAAATAACACATATGTAATTACTTTATACTTAAAAATAAACATTAATAAGCTCAAAACTTATAAATTGGCTATTTCCACTATTTTTGATTTTTTTTTAAAATATATTACATTTTTTAACATTGATTATGACGATTATGCAAAAATAATTGTGATTTATATAAAATAATTGCGATTAGAGGATTTTAGAGGATTTTTGGCCGCGGACCCCCATCTCAAAATATGTTGTTCCAGGGACCCCCCAGAAGCAAAGATTTGAGTTACAAATGTGCGCTTTAAAAATATATATATATATATTCAAAGATTTGCACACATTTGAGCTTATAGATCGGCTATTTCCACTATTTTTTACATTTTTTGAAAATATATGACGTTTTTCGGCGGTGTAGCTGCCCCTATAAGTTGGGACATTAGTATTAGTTTCCTGCACTGTGATTGGCCCACTTGGCCCACTTTCCTGTACTGTGATTGGCTGACTCTATTGGCTGACTCTATTCAGCACTGTGATTGGCTAGCGAGACACATGATGACATTAATAACCTATAAATAGGATTATGCACTTCCAAAAATTGATTTTTTTTTGGAAGTGAGCTTCCATCACTATGATGACCCACTGTGATGACCACACCCCCCACTTCACACTGGGTGTGATTTTTTTTTAACATGGAATTGACTATGACGATTATGCAAAAAAGAATTGCGATTATATAAAATAATTGTGATTAGAGGATTATATGTAATAATTGTGACAGGCCTAGGTACCGATCGTCCGGCCTGCGACCCCTCCCGCCCCCAGGGCCCATCAGAGAAAGGGGAGTCAGCGATGATGACGGCCAACGGAGGAGGAGAGCTGCCCGCTGCGACCTCTGAACAGGTAGACTGTGGCGCTGCTCAGTCGGCGGGGGGCGGCGCCGCTGCTCCTGGCACCCCGAGCAAGAACTCGCCCTATCCAGACGAGCAGGCCGTCAAGGACTATCTGAGGAAGTTGTCGGACCACACTCTCATGGAGCAGACTGCAAAGTCGCACTCTTTACAGGTTAGTTGGGCTGGAAGCTTGACGAGGCCTGTGTCACGATTATGAATGTAAGTTGGCCATTAATTGTCACAAATAATTTTGATTAACGATTTCATTGTGTTTTTGGCATTGAACATCGTAGTAAGGGTGTGCCGATATATATATATATCGTCCCACGATATATCGCGATACGTTTTCGTGACAATATGTATCGTTTTGGAAAAACTTAATATCGTTTTTGCAATAATGATAATGCAAAAACAGAAGTATTTGTTTAGCTTTGCTTCCCCCCCCCCCCCCATATATTTTCATAAGCTTTTTTTCCCCCACATATGTTTTCATAATAAAAAAGTGCCATATATCGTATCGTATCGTATCGATATCGTATCGATGTCGTGAGCCCAATATCGTATCGTATCGTTTCATGAAATTAGTGTCGGTACACCCCTACTTCGTAATCAAATATTGCACAGGGCAGATATGACAAATAACTTAAATATACAAAGATAGCATTTTTTTTTTTATAAAATAAAAATGTGAAAATAGCTGAAATAGTTGATCTACAAGCTTACGACACGCTTGTAGATCTGCTATTTCAGCTTTTATTTTTTAAGTATTTGAAAATGAATCAACATTTTTCAACATAGAAACGATTCTGATGATTATGCAAAAATAATTGCGATTATGTCAAATAATAGACTATTATGTATGTGTGTATTATTGTGACATGCCTACTGGAAGCTTGACCTGGACTTCTTGAATAATGTGTTTTCTCGCTGTGTTGTCTCGCTTTCACATTGGTAACCTTTTTTGCTGGATTCTATGTTTTGAGTTGCCAAAGAATGATCATCGTCAGCATTGTCGAAAAATGCTAAAGAGATATCTGTCGGGTTGGCTTGTTTTGACCGGCGTTGATTTTGACAGCTAATTTTTATTTAGGTTTAGGGTAGTCTTTTGAATAAAATGCCATTTAGTTTTAGTCATATTTTAGTCATCTGAAATGGTTTAGTTTTTGTCTAGTTATAGTCGACTAAATATCACAAGATTATAGTCGACTAAATCTACAAATGATTTAGTCGACTAAAATGTATTTTGGCGGTGCCTTAATGGCGTCGTAATGACCGATATTACACATGGTTGCATGCTGAAAATAGCCGATCTACAAGCTCACAACTGCGACGCGTTTTGAGCTTGTAGATCTGCTATTTCCAGAGCGCAACCAAACATAAAATGACTTGTCTTTTAGTTCTGCTGGATCTCTTCTCTACTCGTCCCTCACTAATATTTTAGTCTAGTTTTTAATTTGTTGACGAAATTGTCACTACATTTAGTCTTAGTTTTAGTCATCGTAGCTTAGTTTTTATTTGGTTTTTATTTCGTTTTCGTCAGTGAATAAAGGTAGTCGACGAGCATTTTTCGTCATAGTTTTTTTAGTAGACGAAATCAACACTGGTTCTGACTGGATCTTTGCAGGCCACCACCACCTCTGCCCTCAACAGCCTGGTGACGTCGTGCGCCTCGGCCGTGGGCGAGCGGGTGGCCTCCACCTACGAGGCCCTGTCCCTGAAAAAGATGATGAATTTCTACCTTCCCTCTACGGGGGCAGTGCCCGGGGGAGGGTTAGGGATGGCAGGATGGGCAGATGGGTAAGGGACTTTCTACACTGAGATTTATCATCCGACACAGAACTTGAATTGTACTGTGTGTGTGTGTGTGTGTGTGTGTGTGTGTGTGTGTGTGTGTGTGTGTGTGTGTGTGTGTGTGTGTGTGTGTGTGTGTGTGTGTGTGTGTGTGTGTGTGTGTGTGTGTGTGTGTGTGTGTGTGTGCGTGCAGTGGTGGAAAAAGTACAATTTGTTTTTACTTAAGTAGAATTATCAATACTGCAATGTAGAAGTACTCTGTTACAAGTAAAAGTCCGGAATTAAAAATGTACTTGAGTAAATGTACAAAAGTATTGGTATCAAAATGTACTAAAGTACCAAAAGTAAAAGTACTGAAATGTTTGAAAATAGCAGATCTACAAGTTCACAACACGTCGCGATGCGACGCGTTGTGAGCTTGTAGATCGGCTATTTTCAAATAGCCTATGTATAAAATAGGGCTGAAGTGGTTAATGTATGTATTATAATATAATAAGCTATATTTGCATAGTAACTAGTAACTGAAGTTTTCAAATAATCGTAGTCTAGTAAAAGTACAATATTTGCCTCTGAGATGTAGTGGCGTAGAAGTAAAAGTAAACTACTGAAAATTGGAAATACTCCAGTAAAGTAAAACAATACCTGAGTAACAGTACTTGAGTAAATGTACTTAGTTACTTTCCGTGTGTGTGTGTGTGTGTGTGTGTGTGTGTGTGTGTGTGTGTGTGTGTGTGTGTGTGTGTGTGTGTGTGTGTGTGTGTGTGTGTGTGTGTGTGTGTGTGTGTGTGTGTGTGTGTGTGTGTGTGTGTGTGTGTGTGTGTGTGCGTGCGTGGCCTAGAGGAGGCCTTTATATGACCAAGGTCATTAAATACCAACCACTCCTACATACCATCTCAGAGCTGGTTTATAGGTGCAGACTATTTGTTTTCATATTTGGCAGCCTGGGACATACCCACAGACTAGTTGTTAGAGGGCTTCAACAACTTAGGATGCCCAGAAAGGAGGCAAAAAGGCTGGCAAAGTATTGTGCTATCTCTGCTATAATTGGCAGTCGCCGCCATATATGGCGGAGACGCTGTTACTTATACCCGTAGAGTACTGAGTGACATGCCTACTGTATCATGAAAACATATGCCATGATTTTGTGAATGTAACCCTACTGCACCTGTAATATTTGTGTCCCTGTATGTATTATCCTTTATGTGGACATAAATAAATGGTTAAAATGTGAGTGTGCGTGTGCGGCGCGCGTGTATGCGTGTGTGTGCAGACTCTCCCCAGGGGCTATCCTCCCCGGCCCGGGAGAGGAGCGGGTTCTCCTGGAGGAGTCGGCGCAGGCGAAGAAGAGCTCCAGCACGGGGGACATCCGCCAGGAGGAGGCCGAGGGCCTGAGGCGCCGTCTCTCACTGCCGGGACTCCTCTCTCAGGGTAGATACGCTGTTCAACTCTGTTTATCCTCGTCCTATACGGCGCTGCGTAAGTACGCCTGCGTTGTCCCAGCACGTTGGCTGTCTGTGGATGGGTCTGTTTGTGTGTGCGCAATTGATAGGGCTGTCAAACGAATATTCGAATATTCTTCCAATATTGGGAAAATATGTATATTCGAATATGAAAATTAATATTCGAATAAAAAAAAAGAACGTTTATTTTTCTATTATTTTTATTTTTATTTTTTTTAATGTTTATTTGACAGGGACAATACAAAAAGCAATGTATGAAGTTATAAAAACAAACAAAAGATATGTTTTATTGGATCCGAGCACTCAATACATTGTTTTTTGTAGTTTCTGTCCAAAAAAATCAATACATACTATATTTTTTTATAATAATAATAATAATAATAATAATAATATTCGAATATATTCGAATATCTGCACATTTTTAAGACCAATATTCGAATATAATTTCTGAGGAAAGTTGACAGCCCTAGTGCACAGTCGCACACAGTCACTAGGGCTGCAGGGTATGGATTACCATAGAAAATTATATTGCAGTTTTGTCAGTTAATCGAACGATTTCTTTTTAATCCAGTAGGGCTGCAAACGTTAACCACTATCCCTATTAATCATGTCATTATAGGCGGAAATATCAGATAAGCTCACAGCAGGTCGCATGATGCGTCGTGAGCTTGCAGATTAGAATGTATGATATGATAATCCTACTACTATAATTGAAATGACCTTTGTCCGGGGTAAAAGTACGTACGATCGCTCCACTTGCCTCCTAACTTGACACAGACTGTTGATCAGTGCTCTGGCTAATATTTAGGCTTCTTTCCCCGCCTTCAATGTACTTACATAATGTACAATTAATATAAAAATCACACCCTGTGTGAAGTGGGCGGTGTCTTGCTAGCTAATCACAATACTGAATGGAGTCAACCAATCATGTACAAAAAATAAATACATTTATTGAAACACTCTTTATGATGGACGAAACCATAACTTAAAAAAAACAAATCATGTTTTTTTTAAAGTTATGGTTTCTTATATAGGGCTATGCACATGTGTCATGTGACACTGGCCAATCACAGTCCTGAATAGACTGTGATTGGCCAATCACGGTGCAGGGTTAGGCGGGGGTACTTTTTGGCCAATCACAGCGCAGGATAATTGTACAAATTTCCAAACCTCACTTATAGGGGCGGTTTCACCGCCCAAAAATACATTTTAACATTGTAGCCACGGCATCCTTCCTTCTTTTTGGCCGCAGCAGCTTTGTTTTGGCCGTTAAGATCTGTGATCACCATGATCAGTCATAACCATATAAGGACTTTCCAATGCAGCTACCACTTTCAAATATGGACTGTGATGAACTGTGATATGATCGGGCCTAGATGTGAGGGCCACGAAACGGCCCGAACTTCTAGTCAGGCTAATAGATTTAAAATGTCAAAATCTTAAGGTTCTAAGTGAGGATGCTAACATAATGTTTGTGGGACAAGGCATCCCGTAGTCTTATCTTTTGAAATATGCAGGATGACCCATGTACAGTATATCGATCGATATATGTTTGTGAATCATTGTGCAGCCCCCGGTATCAACCTCCAGCTTTCGCCATTCCAGCTTATATACAGCACTCGACATCGCCTGTCAAGCATTGCCACATTGTACAGTAAACGCAGTGTTGGAAAGTAACTAAGTACATTTACTTAAGTACTGTACTTAAGTACAATTTTGAGGTATTTGTACTTTACTTGAGTATTTCCAATTTCCAATACTTTTACTTCTACTCCACTACATCTCAGAGGCAAATATTGTACTTTTACTCCACTACATTTACTTGAAAACTTTAGTTACTGGTTACTTTTCAGATATAAATTATGATATAATGAAACATACATTAACCACTTTAAACCTATTTTAAACCTAGGCTATTTGAAAATAGCAGATCTACAAGCTCACAACGCGTCGCATCGCGACGCGTTGTGAGCTTGTAGATCGGCTATTTTCAAATATTTAGTACTTTTACTTTTGGTACTTTAAGTACATTTTGATGCCAATAATTTTGTACTTTTACTCAAGTAAATTTCTAATTCTGGACTTTTACTTGTAACAGAGTATTTTTATATTGCAGTATTGGTACTTTTACTTAAGTAAAGAATTTGAGTACTTTTTCCACCACTGAGTAAACGCACACAGCCTTGTCGCGTTCCAAAGTCTCTGTGGGCCGTTGCATGCTAGCTTCGCGGGGCCTCGCAGCAGCTCTGGACTCAATGGCAGCCTTTGTCCCGAGTCTGATTAGAAGTACTGAGCCTCAGAGGAATGCAGGCCGGCCAATATTTGGCCTTGTAACGTTGTTAAACTGCCCTCTGCGTTGCAGTTGGGAATAGAGACATGAGAGAGAGAGAGAGAGAGAGAGAGTGTGATAGCAAGATGATGAGAGAGAGAAACTCTAAATATAGCTCATATTGACTGATTGGCGGATTTGTAACAGTATTATGTAGAATATGAGTGTGAGAGAGAGAGAGAGAGAGACAGACGGAGAGAACGAGGCCGAGAGAGATCGATAGACACAGAATCAATGCAACTCTACACCGTGTGGTTCAAACAATTTGCTTTGGTGCTGTACGTACGTGGCTCAGTGACACCCCAACATTAACCCACTTAAAGGGGTAGTTCACCCCCAAAATGACTTTTTTTCTATTGATTCCTCACCACCTGGAGCCTTGAATTCATGGATTTGTTTTTGTTTTTGTCACATTCCTAAGCCAATAATTTGATTATAATAAATTTGTCCCCATTGATTCCGGTAGGAGACACAAATGCATTTGTGTCTCCTACCGGAATCAATGGGGCTAAATTTATTATAATCAAATAATAAAGGAAGGAATGCGACAAAAACTAAAAAATGTCCATGAAATCAAGGCTCCATGGGGTGAGTAATCAATAGAAAAAAAGTCATTTTGGGGGTGAACTACTCCTTTAAATACTCAAGGACACGACATGTTGAGAGCTTGTAGATCGGCTATGTTTGGCCAAACGTGCGCCCCCCGGAAGACGGGTTGCTCAGGTCCCAGTGGTTAAACGATATAATCGATGACTTGACATCATAAGTGCCAATGTCACAGTAACTGACATCATAGATGTCGTCATAAACTGTCCACGAGACGTCCGAGAGCCACAAGGAAGCCACAAGCAGTGTTGCCAGATTCTGTGAGAGAAACAAGCAACCAGGTCTGGGAAAACCAGCCCAAAAGAAGCGACTATGGGCCACATGCGCACTTTAACATATACATCAGCCATTTGAAAATAGCCGATCTACAAGCTCACAACGCGTCGTGAGCTGTAGATCGGCTATTTGCAAATAAAATCTTGCGGGGAAATTATAATAAGCTGATCTGGCAACCCTGTGTCTGTTTGTCCAGGGCTAATCTCCCACACCATTGGACCGAGCAGCATGAGCATCACATTTCTTGTGCACACTGCCAGCAGCGATGGGACGATAATCGTTATTATAGTTTATCGTTATAAAAAAAAAAACCACTCACAATAATCGTATTGCAGAGATTTTAATTTATCGTGAAATTGTCCATCAATTCACCTTTGCCGAGCTGCATATCCGGCACCACTGTCTTAAATGATCAAAAGTAAAAGTAAAAATATACAAAGTAACTAGTAACTAAAGTTTTCAAATAATTGTAGTGGAGTAAAAGTGCAATATTTGCCTCTTGAGATGTAGTGGAGTAGAAGTAAAAGTACTGAAAACTGGGACATACTCCAGTAAAGAATAGCCAATGTGTAAAATCATGCTTTTTAGGTCAAATCAAAAAAAATGACACAGATGCTTCTCCAGGTCTTAACCCATTGATACCTGGAACGCTTCTGTGTCACTTTAGATGTCTTTGGCTATTCAAAAATAGCAGATATACAAGCTCATAGCGCGGCACCGAGTGCCGCGCTATGAGCTTGTAGATCTGCTATTTTTGAAAAACCGAGGAAAAGAAAATTGGGTTTTTCTTTCAAAAATTTTTTAGGATTTAGAAGACATTTATAGAATCTTCTCAGGTCTTAATGGGTTAACGGGGTAATGTATCCCATATTCAACGGGCGTGGCCCCTCTCTCTGTGCTCTCCCCTCCTCCTCCTCCTCCTCCTCCTCCTCCTCCTCCACAGTGTCACCGCGTCTCCTGAGGAAGGCCGTCCGTCCCGGCAGCAGGGTGCGTGGGCCGACGGCGGCCCCCCCCCCTCCTCCTCACCCCACTGGGGGGGGCAGGAGGAGGAGGAGGAGGAGGGGGTCTCCTCCTTCCCCCCTCCCAGGGCCAGGAGGTGCTGCCCTCCCTGCAGACCGAGGTGTGGAGCTGGGGCCAGGGCGAGGAGGGACAGCTGGGCCACGGAGACAACCTGCCCAGGTATAGGACATGTGTTGTCACACACTATAGTGTTGATTTTGACAGCCAATTTTGATTTAGTTTTTAGTCATATTTTAGTCATCTGAAATGTTTTAGATTTTGTCTAGTTTTAGTCGACTAAATATCATACGATTAGACACTCGATGGTTCTATCCACAAGATTATCGACTAAAATGTATTCTGGCGGTGCCTTGATGCCGTCGTGATGGCTGATTTTACTCGGCTGCACGCTGAAAATAGACAATCTACAAGCTCACAACGCGTCGCGCTGCGACGCGTTGTGAGCTTGTAGTAGCCTGGGACCAGACGAATCTGCGAGTGCAAAAAAAAAATTGCACTCTGCGATTTGGGTCTGGCACCGCTCCATAGAGAATCCATTTCCTGCTCCAGAAGACGTGGGCAGGGACGTGCACAGATAGACTCTAGTTGGTGCTAGAGCACCTGCCCTTTGCCCTCTTGACCAGAAGTGCCCTTTTTTTTTTTTTTTACAGTATGTAGCCCATGGTGACATCGATCAATTCTGGATTAAAAACTTCTAATATATTAACAATTCCCCAAAATGTGCATTGCAATTTTCTTCTCACACTACTAGGGCAGCTGGCGGTTCCGCGCGCCGCGCAAGGTGCCCTTTTTTTTTTACTTGAGCACCTGCCCCTCAAAATCTCTGTGCACGCCACTGGACGTGGGTGACCAATCAGGGCCCAGTATTCGATTATGGGAGACTGTAATTGGTAGTTGGTTGTAGGTCTAACCAATTGCGTCGAGGGCCATTGTTTCCTTGGGGGAAAAAAACGTCCTCATGGAAGCACCAGACTTTTTTTTTGTTGATGAAATTGTCAATATATTTAGTCTAAGTTTTAGTCATCATAGCTTAGTTTTTATTTAGTTTTTATCTAGTTTTCGTCAGTGGAAAAAGGTAGTCGACGAACATTTTTCGTCATAGTTTTAGTCGACGAAATTAACACTGGTACACACGCACATTTTTAACACATCAAGTGCCAGAGTTTTTGGGCTATTCAAAAAATAGTAAAAAGTGGTTAGTATAGTGGTTCTGAAACTAAAAGTTTCAGAACCACTATATTTTAGCAACATACGTTTTTTCAAAAAACTGTTAGGATTTAGAAGACATTTTGTAGAATCCCCTGAAGCAATGATTTGAGTTAAAAAAAATTGCTTAAAAATATATATTCAAAGATTTGCACACATTTTCACGATTTTTGGAAAATAGCGGATCTACAAGCTCATTGCGCGGGACTTGGTGCCGTGCTATGAGCTTGTATATCTGCTGTTTTTGAATAGCTCAAAGAAAGAAAAAGAAATGACACAGATGCGTTCCCGGTCTTAACACATTCCATGCCAGAGTTTAATCTCATAATGTACTCACCAGTGCCAGCGTTTTATTGTTGTTTTTTTGTTTTTTTCATGTCGCCACAGACCTCGCTAAATAAGTTAAAAGTGCGCGTTCATTTGGTTCTAAACACACAGCGGATCCGTGAGAAACGGCCAGCGAAAACAGTTTCCAAATGCGAGCCGCCATCTTGAAGATACAGCCGATCAACGGTAAACAGTGATCAGCGAGGAGAAAAACAACAACCGAGAAAATCGAGTTTTAAACAGGATCCCAGACAGGAAGCGGATACGATCGAAAAAAACGGAACCCGGATAATTCTGTTTCCGACCGGAAACCGGAAACGGAAATGGATAAAAAAAATTCGGAAAGTGCACCTGGGGCAATTTCAATGGGAATCGGCGGTTCGCGTAGATCTACGCGACTGGCACGCTGCGGCTTTAAATAGGTTCGCGTAGATCTACGCGATTGGCATTCAATGTGTTAAAGGGTTAAAGGATAGTTTTACGCACTTCTGTAATAGTACCATATTTCCCCCATCTTTCTGCTATTTATCATTGTGCAAAGATAAAATAAAACAATACTGGGCACTTATTCTGTGCATTGGCTTTAAGATTCTGACCTTGCTTTTTGATGTTGTCACCAGGCTTGGAATTTTGTCATTTCCGGGTCAAGGCCACTTGGCCTTTGGTGTTGTCAATTTTTTGAGAGCACATAAAGGCCAAATGTCAGGGCAGGAAGGCCATCAAATAAAACAAGATTTTATTCCATTGAAATAATTAATTGAATTTAAGGGTTAAGGATGTAATATGTAGACTATCTGCAGTGAAATAAATAAATGATGGAATTTACAATCTGATCCATGCTCAGCCCTGAACCAATCAAAGTCACTGGATTGGTTTAAAGATGGGGAGTTAAGAATCTCAACAAAAGACACTGGTGTCTACATGACAAGAAAGAGACACTGGTGTCTACATGACAAGAAAGAGACATTGGTGTCTACAAGAAAGAGACACTGGTGTCTACATATTAACAAGAAAGAGACACTGGTGTCTACATATTAACAAGAAAGAGACACTGGTGTCTACATGACAAGAAAGAGACACTGGTGTCTACAAGAAAGAGACACTGGTGTCTATATGACAAGAAAGAGACACTGGTGTCTACATGACAAGAAAGAGACACTGGTGTCTACATGACAAGAAAGAGACACTGGTGTCTACAAGAAAGAGACACTGGTGTCTACATGACAAGAAAGAGACACTGGTGTCTACAAGAAAGAGACACTGGTGTCTACATGACAAGAAAGAGACACTGGTGTCTACATGACAAGAAAGAGACACTGGTGTCTACAAGAAAGAGACACTGGTGTCTACATGACAAGAAAGAGACACTGGTGTCTACATGACAAGAAAGAGACACTGGTGTCTACAAGAAAGAGACACTGGTGTCTACATGACAAGAAAGAGACACTGGTGTCTACAAGAAAGAGACACTGGTGTCTACATATTAACAAGAAAGAGACACTGGTGTCTACATATTAACAAGAAAGAGACACTGGTGTCTACATGACAAGAAAGAGACACTGGTGTCTACATATTAACCCATTAAGACCTGAAGCCTATTCTACAAATGTCTTCTAAATTAAATTCTAAACTGTTTTTTGAAAATGTTTCTATATCAGTGGTGCTCAAACTGTTGTATTTGCTCAAACCAATGTATTTGGCCGCGGACCCCCATCTCAAAATATTTTGTTCCAGTGACCCCCCAGAAGCAAAGATTTGAGTTACAAATGTTTGCTTTAAAACAATATATATTCCGAGATTTTCACATTTTCACGATTTCACAGAAATTCTGCTCTTTTAGCTCAAAATCAAGAAGTGACACAGATGCGCTCCAGGTCTGAATGGGTTAACAAGAAAGAAACACTGGTGTCTACATACTGACGAGAATGAAACGGAGGAGAAAGTGGTACAGTCAGCTGGGGCATTAAGGCCACTGTGGCCTCGACTCAGGGCATGACATTTTTTGATGGGGCACAAGGCCAAACTGAGGGCCAATGACGGCCAATGGCCTTCGTGGCCTCCCTGAAATTCCTGCTCTTGGTCGTCACGCCCTGAACGTAACAGTGAACCTTTCTGAGGTCACCCAGTGAGAGGAATGAGGGATGAAGGCACGCTGACATTGCATTAAAATGAAATTGAGTTTGATATTCTGTTGTGAATCTTTGAAAGAGAAGCGATGTGTATTTATATCATATTGCATAGCCATGACAAGTCATGCTTAGAGCTTTCGCTAAGTAGAACGTTTCCTTCAAAGCAGCGCGTGTAATGCAGATAATCACAAACAAATTCCATGGATGTGACCAACCAGTAAGATTGCTTGACTGGAACTATTCTTTTTGTTTAATGTCATATAATTATCATGGTAGTCTGTAGTAAGAAGCCCTGTGATTCTGTGCTTCAGTTTTTTGGCTGTAACTGAGAAGTGTGGTCCTTTTAAAAGCAAACTAAACTGAATTAAACTCAACTCAATTTTGAACTAAAAGTGGGCTAAATTGATCTAAACTAAACCGCCTGAGCTGCGTTGTGTCTGTCTTGTCGTTTCATCTTCTCATCTTCTCTGTTCATCTCTTTGAGCGTCCAAACAGACCAGTTTGGGTGAAATGTTTACACTCTCAGGGATGAATTAGCATTGTGTTTAGTGTGACTTATCACCTCACCTCTAGTAGTTATGTCCTTTTACATATAAGTCAACAACAGCGGTGTGTCAGGGTTTGATTGATTGATTGAATACTGTATTAGACAGAAACGTAAACAGCTCGAGGCACAGCCAGTCACTGACAATTGAGCTAAAAGGATAACACAAAAAAGTCCTGGGGACCTGTTTCCATTGTGGTCCTACGTATTCAATTCAGCAACATAGCATAAAAATGACACCACAATACAATATCATTAACATGTATAAAACACTAGATGTACAAAGTAGGGGAGAAAAAAACAGTAGGCAGTTAATGCCATCACCTTTCTATTGTAGAAGTGAGTTTACCTCCCCTTTTGGCCTCCTGAAAGGTGGATTTTCAGGCCTGTTTTGAAGCCAGTGATCCACATGTATTTAACCCAATAAGACCGGGAACGCATCTGTGTCATTTTAGATATATTTGGCTATTCAAAAATAGCAGATATACAAGCTCATAGCGTGGCACCAAGTGCGGTGCTACGAGTTTGTAGATCTTTTTTTTTATCTTGAAAATGTGTGCACATCTTTGAATATATACTCTATATATTTTAAAGCGAACATTTTTAACTCAAATCTTTGCTTCTGGAGGGTCAACATATCTTGAGATGGGGGTCCGATGGGGGTCCGCAGCCAAATACATATAATTTTGGGGGGTCCTTGACATTGAGAACCACTGATATTATAGCAACATAAGTTTTTTAGAAAACTGTTAGGATTTAGAAGACACTGTAGAATCCCCCAGAAGCAAAGATTTTAGTTAAAATGTTTGCTTTAAAAATATATATATTCAAAGATTTGCACACATTTTCAAGATTTTTCAAAAGTAGCAGATCTACAAGCTCATAGCCGGCACTCGGTGCCGCGCTATGAGCTTGTAGATCTGCTATTTCTTAATAGCCAAATAAATCGAAAAATGACACAGATACGTAGGTTCTTAATGGGTGATGGGGTGGTGTCAGGGCATTCCACACTTTGGTGGCAGCGCAGTAGAAAGAGAATGCACCCATGCTTGTTCTAATGGTGGGTGGTACCAGATTGTTGTCGTCGCTCCCTCTGGTGTTGTGACTCTTTGTATAGGGCTGATCGTTGTACACACAAGTCAACAACAGGGGTGTATCAAGGATTAATATCCTTGGTTAATATCAGAATACTGATATAGTATTGATTTCAGCTGTTACATTTGCAAACATGCAAACATGCCCCGCTTTAATTACTTCAGTCTATATTAGCTTAATGACTAGTATTACAATTATATTGTCTTTTTTATGTCCACTATATTTCTATTTAGGTTCATAAAGTTAACATAAGTATAACTAAAGCATTTGAATAAAAATGTTACTTTTCAGGATTCCAATACAAAAATAGCACCAAAAAAAAAATCGGCATTCCAATTGTAAAATAGCAAAAATAGCAGATCTACAAGCTCAAAACGCGTCGCGCTGCGACGCATTTTGAGCTTGCAGATGTGCTATTTTTGCTACTTTTGTGGGACATAGAATGGCTAAATACGGCATTAATGTACGAAAAAAAGTTAAAATACGCAGGTAAGAGGTGTCTGCCCGACAGTATGCAGCAACGTGGCCCTCTGGAGTGAGTGTAGAAATATAGTGGCCCTCTCCATCATCAAAGTTACCCACCCCTGCTTTAACCCATTAAGACACTGGAACGCATCTGTGTCACTTTAGATTTCATTGGCTATTCAAAAATAGCAGATATACAAGCTCATAGCACGGCACCGAGCTTGTAGATCTGCTATTTTTGAAAAATCGTGAAAAAAGTTTTTTTTTAATATATTTTTCAAAAAACTGTTAGGATTTAGAAACATTTTAACCCTTTAAGACCTGAGGCAATTCTTTAATTTTTTTTTAAATCCTAACAGTTTTTTGGAAAAAAAAATTTGAAAAAAAAATCACGATTTTTCAAAAATAGCAGATCTGCAAGCTCGTAGCGCGGCACTCGGTGCCGCGCTATGAGCTTGTAGATCTGCTATTTTTGAATAGCCAAAGAAATCTAAAGTGACACAGATGCGTTCCAGGTATTAATGGGTTAAAGAATCGCCTCAGGTCTTAATTGGGTTAATAATGTCCTCTGTGTGTTCAGGCTCCAGCCGCTGTGCATCAAGAGCCTGAGCAACAAGGAGGTGGTGCGCGTGTCTGCGGGGGCTCTGCACTCCCTGGCTCTGACGGCACAGTCTCAGGTTAGTTTTTCCACCTCAAACTCAACGCACAGCCCCTCGAGTTAACTCTTTAATCGACACTTTAATGTTTTGCTCGCTGCTGCATCTGGAGCAACCTCCAGGGACAAGGATTCTAACTGAGCTGTGTGTGTGTGTGTGTGTGTGTGTGTGTGTGTGTGTGCGTGTGTGTGTGTGTTTGTGCGCGTGTGTGTGTGCGTGTGTGTGTGCGTGTGCGCACCTGCCCTGCAGGTGTTCTCGTGGGGCAGTAACAGCTCAGGACAGCTGGGACACATGGAGTCTCCCAGCACGATTCCCCGCCTCGCTAAGGTAAGAAACCATCGATGTTCGTCCGTTGCTCATTCACTGCCACAATTATTGCTGACCGCGTTTGCCCACTGCCAGAGATTTTTCATTTAAAAAAAAAAGTACTCAGGAGCCGAGATACAGAATTTTTAAGTTTTAAGTTAACAAGGAAGTGGATGGGAGTGTAGATCTTTAAACAATCATATCTCCTTGGTCTTTGGGTCAAATTTGAAAAAAGAACTAAAAAAAAAAAAAAAAAAAAAAAAAATTTTTTTTGAAAAAAAAAAAATTACGTTTTTTACGTCAGTGGCAGGATTGGTAAACGGGACAAATTACGTTTTTTACGTCAGTGGCAGTGAATGAGTTAACGATATTCATCATTTTGTTCACTCGGAGAGTGAACACATGAAACCCAATGGACTGTATGTTTTATTGAGAACAAAATATTACAAAATGTATTATCAGTTGCAGCAATGTGCATTCTTATTTTTTTTCTTCTATATCACAAAATCCAAAGACGGAAAAAAAAAAGACAAAAAAGAGAACCCTCAGTCTCTCCCACCCCATATACTGTTCAGTGATATTACATAAGGAAATAAAAAAAGGTTTGACGACCACTGTACTATTCCAACCCTCTGCATGTTCTCTGTTAGAAATGACAATTATCTCTGAAATGACAATCATCTCTGTCACGGATCTCGCCACTAGGCCCCCATAGAGCAGGGGTCTTCAACAGGGGGTCCGGGACCCCTAGGGGGTCCTCAGAGTCACTACAGGGGGGGCCGCCAAATATTTGTGTGTTATGACTTTTTTTTTTACCTTAACTACTTGAACCCTAGCATCCCTTTTCTGAGGAGAACTTTAGCCAAAAATAGCAGATCTACAAGCTCACAACGCCTCGCGCTGCGAGGCGTTGTGAGCTTGTAGATCGGCTATTTTTTGGCAAAGAGGTGTAGGTGTAGAGGGGAGAAAAAGTCTAATCTGAAACATAATTTTATACAATATAGAGGGGGGTCCCTGCTTCGTCTCTCTCTCAGCTAGGGGGTCCCTGGCCTGAAAGCGTTGGAAGACCCCCTGCCACAGAGTGGATAATGTAGCGATAACTCTCTCTGATTGGTTCTCCTTCCCGTCCGTCCTATCAGCTGTCAGAAGGCATCAGGGTGTGGGACGTGGCGGCGGGCGAGAAGCACACCCTGCTCCTGGCCGACGGAGACTGCATGCAGCCCATCCTCTACTACAGCGGGCAGCAGGTGAAGGAGGGCGCTCCGGAGGGCGGCGGCGCCGAGGGAGACGGGGGCGAGGAGAAGAAGAAGAAGAGCGAGGAAGGGCAGGAGGAGGAGGAGGAGGAGCAGGCCGGAGGCTGCTACACCCAGCAGCCGGTCCTCCTGCCCTTCTGTATGAATGTAAGGAGGAGAGAGGGGACGGGGGGGGACGAGACCAGACCAGTGGTGGAAAGTAACTACCGTATTTTCCGCACTATAGAGCATCGCAGTTCCCGCCCACTTCCTGGTTTTTCGTGGTGCCGGAAGGAACAACTCAATGCATTTTTCCCATTGACATTTCCAAAAATATTTATATCTATTAATTTAAGCCTCGAATCAAGCCATCATGACATGACATGAATCATGACCATAAAACGTTTTTTTCTGTGATTTTTTTTTATTTTATATTTAATTGTATGATATACTATATTTAACACATTGGGTGCCAGAGGTTTATTAAAATATTATACTTTGAGTGCCAGGATTTGTAAAAAAATTTGAACCTTTTTCAAGTAGTCACAAAATATTTTCAGTGATCACCGTCCTCACGGTGATCCCCTCATTACACACATACAGTCAGGTATACAGTATATATACGGTTTTGGCACCCAATGTGTTTTTTTTGCCGTTTTCAAAAAGAAAATATCACAGAATCAAAAGTTTTATGGTCATGATTCATGTCATGTCATGATGGCTTGATTCGAGGCTTAAATTAATAGATATAAATATTTTTGGAAATGTCAATGGAAAAATGCATTGAGTTTTTCCTTCCGGCACCAGGAAAAACCAGGAAGTGGGCGGGAACTGCGATGCTCTATAAGGCGCATCTGAGTATAAGGCACCTTCAATAAATGTATTATTTTCATATATAGGGCGCACCGCATTATAAGGCGCATCCGCACTATAAGGCGGACTGACGGTGCGGCTTATAGTGCGGAAACCAAGGGAACCAATATTGATACATATATAAGGCGCATCGGATTATAAGGCGCATCCGCACTATAAGGCGCACTGACGGTGCGCCTTATAGTGCGGAAAATACGGGTGAGTACATTTACTTTTTTTTTTTACTTAACTGAAGTATTTCCATTTTTCCTATACTTTCACTTCTACTCCACTACATCTCAGAGGCAAATATTGTACTTTTACTCCACTACAATTATTTGAAAACTTTAGTTACTATAAATTATTACATTATAAAACATAAATTAACCACTTCAGCCCTACAAGCTCACAACGCGTCGCGATGCGACGTGAGCTTGTAGATCGGCTATTTTCAAACATTTTTTAGTACTTTTACTTTTGGTACTTTTAAGTACATTTTGATACCAATACTCTTGTAGTTTTACTCAAGTAAATGTTTAATTCCTGACTTCTTCTACATTGCAGTATTGATACTTTTACTTGAGTAAAACATTTGACTGCTCTTTTCCCACGTTGTGTGTGTGTGTGTGTGTGTGTGTGTGTGTGTGTGTGTGTGTGTGTGTGTGTGTGTGTGTGTGTGTGTGTGTGTGTGTGTGTGTGTGTGTGTGTGTGTGTGTGTGTGTGTGTGTGTGTGTGTGTGTGTGTGTGTGTTCGTGTTCCAGCTGGGCTATGTGAGTGGCGTGTTCGCCGGCGGGCAGCGGTGCGTGGCGCTGTCGGACCGCAACGTCATGGGCTTCATCGCCAGCCTCCACGAGCTGGCCTCGGCGGAGAGGAAGTTCTACTGCAAGCTCTGCAGCATCAAGACGCAGATACTGCGCCCCCTGCTGGACCTTGGTGAGCGGCACAGTGATGGAGGACAAAGTACTTGAGTACTGAAATGTGGGCGGTTCACTACACATATTTAGTGATTGTGGGAATATGCTTTTATCTGTGTGTGTGTGTGTGTGTGTGTGTGTGTGTGTGTGTGTGTGTGTGTGTGTGTGTGTGTGTGTGTGTGTGTGTGTGTGTGTGTGTGTGTGTGTGTGTGTGTGTGTGTGTGTGTGTGTGTGTGTGTGTTCCAGTGGTGGAAAAAAGTACTCAAATGTCTTACTTGAGTAAAAGTATCAATACAGCAATGTTAGAAGTACTCTGTTACAAGTGAAAGTCCGTAATTCAAAATTCACTTGAGTAAAAGTGCACAAGTATTGGTATCAAAATGTACTTAAAGTACCAAAAGTAAAAGTACTAAAATGTTTGAAAATAGCAGATCTGCAAGCTCACAACTTGCAGATCGGCTATTTTCAGATAGCCTAGGTTTATAATGTAATAATCTATTTCTGCAAAGTAACTAGTAACTAAAGTTTTCAAATACTTGTAGTGGAGTAAAAGTACAATATTTGCCTCTGTGATGTAGTGGAGTAGAAGTAAAAGTACAAAAAATTGGAAATACTCCAGTAAAGTAAAGAAATACCTCAAAATTATACTTAAGTACAGCACTTGAGTAAATGTACTTAGTTTCCACCACTGCTCCCCATTGACAGGTGCCTGCCCCAGCCCGTAGGATTACATGCAAATGACCGATATATATATTTGTTTTTAACTCTTTATTTTCAGGTTTATTTTTCAGGTTTCAAAGTTTTGTAAGACAAGACATACAATCAAATAGTACAGAAAGGCAACAAGAAAAAAGCAAAAAATAAGGCAAAAACATACAGGTAATCAAACAAACAAACAAACAGAAAGAAAGAGGTCATGGGACATTCGATACCAGTAATAGAAACAGAAACATGTTTACAGGATTTGAGATGAAATGCAATAGAGAGGACGCAGCCAGCAATCACCAGAGATGCTCTAGGAGATGCAATTGTCTCACAATACTGACAAATATCCCCATAGTAGGGCAATTGTTCTGCAACCAGTTCTTTGTGATAGTTTTGTTGCTTGCTGCAAGTAGGATCTTAACCCATTAAGACCTGAGGCCGCGTCTAGAAAAAATCTAAATCCTAAAAAAAATTCAGAAAAAAAATATAAAAAAATTATTTTCACTATTTTTCAAAAATAGCAGATCTACAAGCTCATAGCGCGGCACTCGGTGCCGCGCTATGAGCTTGTATATCTGCTATTTTTGAATAGCCTAAAGACATCTAAAGTGACACAGATGCGAAACAAGAGTCAATCCTGACTCAGTCCATCCGGGGTTTGTCCAATATACAAGATTCAAAATGGATGTTTGAGTGTCCTTAGGTCTTTTCTCTGCAGAGAACCTGAGCTCGGCCCTGGGGCCCACACTGCTGGGTCTGCTCCAGACCCTGGCGTCCCGGTTCGGCCTCCTGTGCCACCTGACGGGGCGGCACTCGGCCAGCCTCACCGCCAACCTCCGGCGCGGGCGCGACGTCAAGGGCCTGCTCGTGCTGGACCACGCCGCCGTCTTCGTGGAGTCTTACCACGAGTAAGGCGTTCATAATAGCATGCAGAGATATCAGGGCTAAGACCATTAACCCATTAAGACCTGAGAAGATTCTAGAAATGTCTTCTAAATCCTAAAAAAAAATTGAGAAAAAAAATCAATTTTTTTTTTCCTCGATTTTTCAAAAATAGCAGATCTACAAGCTCGTAGCGCGGCACTCGGTGCCGCGCTATGAGCTTGTATATCTGCTATTTTTGAATAGCCTAAAGAAATCTAAAGTGACACAGATGCGTTCCAGGTATTAATGGGTTAAGACCAGGATCTGTGAGTCATTTTTAGATTTTTATTTGGCTATTACTACAAAAATAGCAGATACTGTAGCACCGAGTGCCGCGCTAATATTTGAAACATTTTCAACGTGGAGATGATTATGACGAATATGCAAAAAAGAATTGTGATTATCTAAAATCCTACTACTTTAAAGGTAGGGTAAGTGATATTTTTGGGTTAAAACAAAAAGTATTTTTTTTAAAGGTTAAAGCGCTATATTCTGATAGTAATCATTGCTATAGAGTGTTTGTTCAGTAACAGGAGTCTCCCCGTCTCTCCAGCTCTTTAATAAACAGAAAATACATTTTCTGGTAGGTGTCAAAATCTCAGCCAATCAGGAGAAAGTACCCATTTTTAAGCTTCATTTTTATAGTGTTCCAGTTCTAATTTTGCCTGCTCATTTCTTAGTGTCACCACTTCCAATTTCACTTGTTTAATCTATATCCTGATTGAGTTCTCTATCCTGATTGGATAAAATTGGAAATGAAACTGAAACTGAAACGAAAATGCATTTTCTGTTTTATAAAGAGCTGGAGAGACATGGTGACTCCTTATATGGACAGGACACTCTATAGTAACGAGCACTATCAGAACATAGACCCATTTTGCAATTATTTGAATAATTGCAAATCACTTACCCTACCTTTAACTCATTCACTGCCTGAATTATTTCTGGACGCGTTTGCCCGCTGCCAGAGATCTTTTCATTGAGAAAAAAAAGTACTCAGGAGCCGAGATACAGAATTTTTAAGTTTTAAGTTAACAAGGAAGTGGATGGGAGTCTAGATCTTCAAAAAATCATATCTCCTTGGTCTTTGGGTCAAAAAAATAAAATACATTAAAAGTCGTTCTAGTCGTTCTAGGCAGACAGGGCTTATGGGACAGAAGTCGTTTTAGTCGTTCTAGGCAGGGAATGAGTTAATTGAAATGACCTCTCCTACTACTTTAATTGAAATGACCTCCAAAATGTGTCAGGGGTTGGTCAACACACGATCACTCCACTTGCCCCGAAACTTGCCACAGACTGTTGATCAGTGCTCTGGTAGGCTGCACTAGCCTTCCCGCTTTCGTGTATAGAGGGGCGGGTTTAAAATCAGCGCGGAGAGAATGCGCCTGATCCCATTGGTTCACCGATCTGTCCGTCAGCCCCCCGCCCCGTCAACACAACATTACGAGCGACGCCCACTGCACTCTGGTTGGTTGGGGAAATTAAACACTTCCTATACCGGGTACACCGACGCGCTGGTCCAGGCTTTTATTTTTTAGCAAAACTAAACGATAAAAGCCTGGAGATCGAGGCTAGTGCTCTGGCTATAATAGGCTTCTTTCCCCGCCTTCAATGTACTTACATAGTGTACGGTTAATAAAAAACTACAATTTGTACTACATCCTAACATTTCTCAAATGTTGATCGGGCCTAGATGTGAGGGCCGCGAAGCGGCCCAAACCTCTAGTAATTGTAATTGATGACCTTGTGATTTTGTTGCATGATGACGTCATGTAGAATACGACTTACTTCCATCTCTCTTTCCAAGGTATTGCAGCTCAGTGGGCAACTTCCAGGTGATGGGGGGATTTCAGACACTGACCAAGCCCTCACTGTGAGTGTACACGCACGCACGCACGCACCAGTGGTGGAAAGTAACTATGTACATGTACTGAAGTACTGTACTTCAATACATTTTTTTGTTATTTGTACTTTACTTCAGTATTTCCAATTTCCAATGCTTTTGCTTCTGCTCCACTACATCTCAGAGGCAAATATTGTACTTTTACTCCACTACAATTATTACCGACTTCGATTATTATTACTTTATTAGTTACTACCGGTAGTTACTTTGAAGATTTTGATTATTATTACAAAACCACTTCAGCCCTATATGTACATTTCGGCCTTTTGAAAATAGCAGATCTACAAGCTCACAATGTCTACAAGCAGATCTCCAAGCTCACAATGCGTTGCGATGTGAGGCATTGTGAGCTTGTAGATCTGCTATTTTCAAAAGAGTGTATACATTTGAAGTACTTATGGTACTTTAGGTAAATTTTGATACCAATAATTTTGTACTTTTACTCAAGTACATTTAGAATTCCGGACTTTTGCTTGTGAGTTTTTTTTTTTTTTACTTAACTCTTTCAGTGCCAAGAGTATTTTCATAAAGTACTCCCAAACTGCCAGGAATTTGCGTTTTTTTTTATTTTGCAATTTTGTAATTTTTCATTCAAATAAATGATCTGATTGGGGTTTTAAACCCATAATACCAGTTCTACCAGTAGAGAGCAACAAATCGACACATTGATGATCTCGCTGGCTCACTCGCCCCCTCCCAAACAGGCTCACGTCATATCCGGTCAGAACCGGATGTTGACATTTTCGACAATCGTTGATCGCGCTAAATTACGATGCGATACACGACTACGATGACTGATCGTCACCCAGACCAAAGAGAGTAGACGTGGACCTCTCCGTTCGCTTTTTATACCGTGTGAAAAACCGTGACTTTCCCTATTCTGGCCGAAAATCACCGGAGAAAAACAACGTGACCCGGAAATGAATTTTTTTTTTTTACATCCGGCTCCGGGTGAGTCTGATGTAGTCAGGAAGCGAAAGTGATCATGAAAAATAAACAGAATAACGCGACCACAGTCAAAAGTAAAAACTCGGGATTTCTCGTGCTGGCACTGAGGGTACTCGGGGAAAAACTCGGGATATGTCGGGGCGTGGCACTGAGAGAGTTAAGTAAAACATTTTAGTACTTTTTCCACCACTGCTGAAATCAGTCGTGGAACTTTTAATCCACGCTCTCTCTCTCTCTCTCTCTCTCTCTCTCCATGGGCCCTGCAGAGATTTCTTCGGGAAGAGTCCCGAGCTGCTCCTGAAGTTGGCGGAGAGCAGCGAGGAGTGCGCCGCGCCGCCCATCGCCGACCTGCTGGCGGCGCTCTTCTACCTGCCGCTGCGACACCTCCGCGAGTACGGGCGGCTGCTGCTCAAACTGGCCACCTGCTTCGAGGTGGTACGTCAGGACAAGGACGCCGGAATTTATTGTCACTGCAGAAACCTCTTTATCTCCATAGGTTTTCCTTTTTTGTGTTTTTTCATAAATTAACCCATTAAGACCTGGAACTGTGTCATTTTTAGATTTGAGCTAAAAAGCATTATTTTACACTTTGGGCTATTCAAAAATAGCAGATATACAAGCTCATAGCGCGGCACCGAGTGCCGCGCTACGAGCTTGTAGATCTGCTATTTTTGAAAAATCGTGAAAATTTGTGCAAATCTTTGAATATATATATTTTTAAAGCGATTTTTTTTTTACTCAAATCGTTGCCTCTGGGGGGTCCCTGGAACAAAATATTTTGATGGGGGTCGGCGGCCAAATACATATCATTTTGGGGGTCCTTGACATGAAAAAGTTTGAGAACCACTGATATAGAAACATACATTTTTCAGAATACTGTTTAGATTTAGGAGACATGTAGAATCGGCTTCAGGTCTCAATGGGTTAACGCCCTAACTTGATCACACTACACTACAGCGTCACACAAAATCATGAAAATGAGCAGATCTACAAGCTCGAAACGCAGCGCGAAGCGACGCGCTATGAGCTTGTAGATCTGCTACTTTTGCTATTTTTTTTTTATCTGAAAAGTAACTTTTTTTTAACATATGAGGCTTCCACCCCGACATAGACGATGTGCTCAAAGTTGAGTTTGATTGTATCCGTGTAATAATGTTTTGGTAAGGGAATGATCTGCTTTGCTGACTCATCATGTACAATTTCACCTGAATGCGAATGCTTGTCTTTGTTCCATTATGTTCCATGATATGACATCAAAAGCTATGCTTGAGAATGTAGGTGAATGTAAAAATGTACTCATTGACTGCCAGAGTTAGACATAATTTTCTAGTTCCAAAATATATCTATCTATCAATTCATTTAAGCCTAGAATCAAGCCATCCAGGATCCTGGTGAATCATGACCATAAAACATTTAATTCTGTGATTTATTTTATTTTATTTTTTATAATAATCACAGAATCAAACGTTTTATGGTCATGCGAATCACCAGGATCCTGAATGGTTTCATTCTAGGCTTAAAATAATTGATATAAATATTTGTGGAAATCTCTATGGGAAAATTGAATGGGGTCTGGAACAATGGAACCAGAAAATGGCCGCCAGCGCTATGCCCTATTGGACGAGTTGGCGGTGTGAGCCTTGGGCCAAACGACGAGTGTACTCATCAATGGCAGTCAATGAGTTAAGTCAGGTGCAGAACAATGCATCATGGGAAGTACAGTTAAACTGAAACGTATGTACTTATCAAGGTGACTGGTTATGAATCACAAAACAGTGATTCATAGTTCTTTTTTCATCCCTCCAATATGTGCAAACAGGCAGAAGTACAGGTACGTTGCTTGTTATCGGACGTTTGTTCTTCGCTTGCATCACCTAGCCCTGCTTACATAGAGCTGACCTCATGACCTCTGGCGTCTCTATTCTGGGGGCCGACCATTCGGCAAAGGATCTAGAAGCTAGATCTACAAGCTCAGAACATGCCGTAATGCAGCGCGCTGTGAGCTTGTAGACCGGCTATTTTCAGCAAACCAAGTTTAAGGTTTAGGTGGTTTAACCCATTGAGACCTGGAACGCATCTGTGTCACTTTAGATTTCTTTGGCTATTCAAAAATAGCAGATATACAAGCTCATAGCGCGGCACCGAGTGCCGCGCTATGAACTTGTAGATCTGCTATTTTTGAAAAATCGTGAAAAAATATTTTCCAGATTTTTTTTTCAAAAAACTGTTAGAATTTAGAAAACATTTTAAAGAATCACCTCAGGTCTTAATGGGTTAACTGTGGGATGCTGCCCTGCAAAGCCAAAGTGCAGTAACTACGTTTTTGGACTCACCGACGTATATGTGTACCCCAAAAACATTGGTTCTCAAAAGTTTGAGAAACACTGTTGCAAAGGTGAAATTAGCCTTCGTGATTTTGGGAGATAAACAATTACCTCAAGAACAGATATACCATTGGTGTAATATCACTTATATGCCGATATCTCATTTCGCTGACCCGTTGAAACGCTTTTATCTGCTATTTTTTTTAAATAGTGAAAATGTGTGCAAATCTTTCAAATATATATATTTTTAAAGCAAATATTTGTAACTCAAACATTTGCTTCTGGGGGTCCCTGGAACAAAATATTTTGAGAAGGGGGTCCGCGGCCAAATACATATACGTTTTGGGGTCCTTGACATGAAAAAGATTGAGAACCACTGACATAGTAACATAAGTTTTTTTCAAAAAACAGTTAGGATTTAGAAGACATTTTGTAGAATCAGCCTCAGGTTAAACTAATTTATCAGTAAAACCATTTTTTCCGTAGTTACTGCACTTTGGCTTCGTATGGCGGATTGGTAAATGGTGCATTTATGTAGTGCCTTTATCCAAGGCGCTTTACAATGATTGTGCATTACAATCACCCACACATTCATACACCAATGGCAGAGGAAACCATACAAGGCACCAACCTAATCATCCTAAGCAATTAGGGGTTCAGCGTCTTGCTCAAGGACACTTTGACACTAACTCTGGGAGAACCTCATGTTGAATTAGATTATGCTGTAGTGCTCATTGGTTGAGCTAAACGTGTGTGTGTGCGTGTGCGTGTGCGTGTGCGTGTGCAGAGCTCCAGTGACTACCAGAGGCTGCAAGATGGCTGCTCTAAGTTCGAGGCCCTGGACCTTCACCTGAAGAGGAAGAGGAAGGAAGCAGACTACACCTACCACTTCTGGAAGAGCTTCCCTGGCAAGATGACGGTATGCTGTGTGTGTGTGTGTGTGTGTGTGTGTGTGTGTGTGTGTTTGCAGATTATTATGAGTATAAATAAAATTAAGTAGTTAAAATCTGGGAAAGACGACACTTATATCATATTACAATATCCAACATGCCAGACTATATATCAATATATTTCCCAACCCTAGAATTGGCTATTCATTGTCTCAATCCATTTCATTCTCTGCATTAGAATTCCTAGATGACATAAGACGTTAAAGGGATAATTCACTTTAAAAAATAATTTGGGGTCATTTTATCGTCTACTCAGGCTTTTGGGAGCACCCCGGACAGTTTTTAAGTAGTTGTGAAGAAGTTAACTTCAAACTCCATTTTAACCATGTTAGATTCATCGGAAAGTAAACACCCGTCCTTGGTTCTGGTGACTGATAGTGTCCTTCTAATACGTGAGGAGACCGTGTTTTTTTCAATTATTTTTTTATTATTATTATTTGTTTTGGAAAATTCAAATTAAAAATTGAAATTCAATAAAACAATTAAATAAAATTAACGGAAAAAAATTATCGAAAAAACACGTCCCCCTCGCGTATTAGGAGGGCAGGATGAGTCACCAGAACCAAGAACGGGTGTTTTTGATGAATCTAACAGGTTAAAAATGGAGTTTGAAGTTATAATGGGTTTGTATAGGAAGGGGGTGTGTCTGATAAAAAATGAATATCAAATATCTAAATACTGAATCAAGCAACTTAAAAACTGTCTGGGGGGGCTCACAAAACCTGAGTAGACGATATAATGACCCAATGTTTTTTTTTTTAAGTGAAATATCGCTTTAACCCTTTAAGGCCGGGAAGGGAACGCATGTGTGTCATTTTAAGATTTCTTTGGCTATTCAAAAATAGCAGATATACAAGCTCATAGCGCAGCACAGAGTGCCGCGCTATCAGCTTGTAGATCTGCTATTTTTAGAAAAATCCTGAATATTTGTGCAAATCTTTTATATACATTTTTAACTCAAATCTTTGCTTCTGGGGGTCCCTGGAACAAAATATTTTTAGATGGGAGGGGGTCCGTGGTCAAATACATATTATTTTGGGGGTCCTTGACATGAAAAAAAGTTGATAACCATTGATAATATAGCAACATAAGTCAAAATTAAAAAAATGTAGGAAAAAAAAACTGTTAACACACACACCGGCGATTATGCGAATATACGCAAAATTAGGACTCGTTCCGAATAATTAAAAGACACTTTTTCGCTTCGCTTTTTCGCTTTTTTGCTCCATGGAAGCCTCCATTGACTTTATAAGGTTTTTTTTAAAAAAAACGTATTATTCGCATGAAAAATTCGCCCCCGGTGTGTAAGGACCTTTAGGATTTAGAAGACATTTGTAAAAATCCCCAGAAGCAAACATTTCAGTTAAAAACTTTCGGTTTAAAAAAAGTATATATATATTCAAACTAAAGATTTGCACACATTTTCACGATTTTTCAACAACAACAAAAAAATAGCAGATCTACAAGCTCATAGCGCGGCACTCGGTGCCGCGCTATGAGCTTGTAGATCTGCTATTTTTTATATATAGCCGAAGAAATCTTAAAATGACACAGATGCGTTCCCGGTCTTGAAGGGTTAACATAGAGACAATGGTGTGTGTCTGCCTCGCCTCTGCTTCCCCCTCCTTCAGGACTCACTGCGTAAGCCGCACCGCCGTCTGATCTGCGAGAGCAGCAACAAGGCGCTGACCCTACAGAACGCCGGCCGCTTCTCCGTCAACTGGTTCATCCTCTTCAACGACGCCCTGGTGCACGCACAGGTCAGCTACACACAAGCATAGAGATGCACACACGCACGCACACACATCAGCAACACAGTAAGGTAGGCCGATACAGACAGACGCAAAACCAGTGGTGGAAGTACTCGGATATTTTTTACTTAAGTAAAAGTAGCAATACCACGATATAAAAGTAAAAGGCCTGGGTTCAAAATGTTACTTGAGTAAAAGTACAAAAGTATTGGCATCAAGATGTACTTAACCCATTAAGACATCTGTGTCCTTTTTAGATTTGAGCTAAAAAGGCATTATTTTACACTCTGGCTATTCAAAAATAGCAGATATACAAGCTCATAGCACGGCGCAGAGTTTTGAGAAATCGTGAACATTTGTGCAAATCTTTGAATATATAGGTTTTTAAAGCGAACATTTGTAACTCAAATCTTTGCCCCTGGGGGTCCCTGGAACAAAATATTTTGAGATGGGGGTCCGCGGCCAAATACAAATAATTTTGGGGGTCCTTCACATGAAGAAGTTTGAGAACCACTGATATAGAAACATACGTTTAAAAAAAAAAATAATGTTAGGATTTAGAAGACATTTTGTAGAATCGGAACCTCAGGCCTTAATGGGTTAAAGTACCAAAAGTAAAAGTACTAAAATGTTTGAAAATAGCAGATCGGCCTGGGCCGCAGCGTGGCGGTCCAGGCACCCTACGCTGCAATGCCAGCCTGACGGCGTGTCGCGGGTTCGAGTCCCGATCCCGACGACCTTTGCTGCGCGTCACTCCCCATCTCTCTCTCTCCCCGTTTCCTGTCAGTCGACTGTCCTATCAATAAAGGCAGAAAAAGGCCCAAAAAAAAAAAATCATTAAAAAAAGAAAATAGCAGATCTACAAGCTCATAACACGTCGTGGTGAGCTTGTAGATCGGCTATGTTCAAATAGCCTAGGTATAAAATAGGGCTAAAGTGGTTAATGTATGTCTTATAATATAATATACTTTTATCTGCAAAGTAACTAGTAACTAAAATAAATTTAAAATAATTGTAGCGGAGTAAAAGTTTTGAACATTGGAAATACTCCAGTAAAGTAAAAGTACCTCAAAATTGTGCTTAAGTACAGTACTTGAGTAAATGTACTTAGTTACTTTACACCACTGGACAAAACACACATTTACACTTGCATAATTTTGCACATGCTCATAAATGCACGTATATGTACCAGCACATGCAAAAGTCAGCTAGACGGACACACGCACGCACGCACGCACACACGCACACACACACACACAAGCACCTCTTCCTGCATGGGCTGTGTCAAATCTCTTTTCTGAAACGCTGTTCCTGGTGTGTTTTCAAGTATTTGTGTGTGTGTGTGTGTTTGTCTCCGTGCTGTCAGGGCGTGGCGCCTTATAAAAGTCTCGTAAGTACAAGGAGCCAGTGAAAAAAAACGGTAGCGATACCCCTCCCCACCACCCCCAAATCTAGTATCTCTCTCTCTCTCTCTCTCTCTGTCTCTGTCTCTGTCTCTGTCTCTCTCTCTCTCTCTCTCTCTCTCTCTCTCTCTCTCTCTCTCTCTCTCTCTCTCTCTCTGTCTGCCTCGCTGACTGTCACTTCGCTGCAGTGGTGGAAAAAGTAATCAAATGTTTTACTTAAGTAAAAGTATCAATACTGCTATGTAGAAGTACTCTGTTACAATTAAAAGTCCGGAATTCAAAAATTACTTGAGTAAAAGTACTTGTAGATCGGCTATTTTCAAATAGCCTATGTATAAAATAGGGTGTATGTTTCATGATATCATAATTTATATCTTTAAAGTAACTAGTAACTAAAGTTTTCAAATAATTGTAGTGGAGTAAAAGTACAATATTTGCCTCTGAGATGTAGTGGAGTAGAAGTAAAAGTATTGGAAATTGGAAATACTCAAGTAAAGTACAAATACCTCAAAATTGTACTTAAGTACAGTACTTAAGTAAATGTACTCAGTTAGTTTCCACCACTGCTTCGCTGTCTGTCACTTCGCTCTCTGCCTTCCTTGCTCTCGTTCTCTCGTTCTCTTTTCTCACTTTCACTTTATCTTCCTCTTCTTCTGTGTCTGCCTTCGCTTCAGTCCTTGGGGGGGGGTCCCCCATACCACCCCCCCCCCCCCCCCCCCCCTGAGCATTTTGGTCCCACTTCCCCAGTTGTGATGATGCCTGTTTTTCTTTGACTATAGCACTCTTTTTTTTCTTGTATCATGATCTGATGAAACCGTGTTCTCTTGTTGAAACGTCTCCTTTTTGTGATCCTCTGTTCCCTTTTTAAGCCATTAAGACCTGGAACTCATCTGTGTCACTTTTTAGATTTGAGCTTAAAAAACAACAACATTCTTTTACACTTTTGGCTATTCAAAAAATAGCAGATCTACAAGCTCGTAGCGCGGCACCGAGTGCCGCGCTACGAGCTTGTAGATCTGCTATTTTTTGAAAAATCGAGAAAATGTGTGCAGATTAATACAGGGCTGCCAACACTCCTGGATCCCGCAGGAGTCTCCTGGTTTTTGACCACGTCTCCTGACACCCTCCTGGATCGTCATTTCTTCTGGTTTTTCTCCTGGATTTGGTATCAGACTCCCAAAATTCACCAGAACACAGGAAATTACATCTACTATGTTCAATTTCTGTAGGCCTACTTGTTTAATGGATGACATTGTAGCCATTATTTTCCAATGCTAGTAAAGCAAGCCTGATGAAAGTATCAAACTCACAAAATTCTCCAAAACACAGGAAATTACATCTACTGTTTTAAAAAATTCGGGGGGAGCACCCCCAGACCCCCCGCTAGCCACGCCCCCAACCAATCTCCTGGATTCTGACAGTCCAATGTTGGCAGCCCTGGATTAATATATTTGTATTTTTTTTACTCAAATCTTTGCTTCTGGGGGGGTCCCTGGAACAGAATATTTTATATTATGAGATGGAATATTTTGAGATGGAAATCCTAACATTTTTTTAACTATGTTGCTATGTCAGTGGTTTTCAAACTTATTCATGTCAAGGACCCCCCAAAATGATGTGTATTTGGCCACGGACTCCCATCTCAAAACATTTTGTTCCAGGGACCCCCCAGAAGCAAAGATTTGAGTTACAAATGTTCGCTTTAAAAAGATATATATATTCAAAGATTTGCACACATTTTCTCGATTTCTCAAAAAAATAGCAGATATACTTGCCGCGCTATGAGCTTGTAGATCTGCTATTTTTGAATAGCCAAAGTGTAAAATAATGCTTTTTTAGCTCCAAAAAAAAAAAATGACACACAGATCCGTTCCAGGTCTTAACTCATTCACTGCCACAATTATTGCTGGCCGCGTTTGCCCACTGCCAGAGATTTTTCATCGAAAAAAATAAGTACTCAGGAGCCGAGATACAGAATTTTAAGTTTTAAGTTAACAAGGAAGTGGATGGGAGTCTAGATCTTTAAACAATCATATCTCCTTGGTCTTTGGGTCAAATTTGAAACAAAAACAAAAAAAAAAAGAAAAAAATTTAAATGACGCTTTTTACGTCAGTGGCAGGATTGGTAAACGGGAAAAATTACGTTTTTTACGTGCACTGTTTGCAGGCAGCATGCACAGCTCCCAGGCATTGCACACGCAACCAGCACCGCCACGGACACAAAATAGAATCTGACTTCCTCTTTTGGAAAATGCATGAGTTCTAAAAATAAAAAAGCGGTTGCCTCAGTGGTTCTCAAACTTTTTCATGTCAAAGGACCCCCAAAATTATATGTATTTGGCCGCGGACCCCCGTGTCAAAATATTTTGTTCCAGGGACCCCCCAGAAGCAAAGATTTCAGTTACAAATGTTCGCTTTAAAAAATATTGTATTCAAACATTTGCACAAATATTGACGATGTTTTAAAAATAAACACTCGGAGCCACGCTATGAGCTTGTAGATCTGCTATTTTTGAATGGCCAAACTATACAATATGGTCAAAGTGGTTAAAAATGATTGTGACACTATATTAACTAATTTTGGCTGGGGACCTCCTGGTACCCCTCCAAGGAGCCCTGGGGGTCCCCGGATCCCATTTTGAGAACCACTGGCCTATACAGTATATTTACCTCATTATTTGTTATGTGCGTGCTTGGCCACTTGGGGAGCTGTGTGCAGTGACGCACTCAAATAAGCTTACAAAGGAACATTGGTCATTGAGGGGATTGAACCTAAGACCTTCCGGGTACATGACAGTCTCCCTTTAACCTACTAATAGGCTTGTGTTTTAATTGACATTGGCAATGATTGAGGACAGGCCTCTTTTACAAATGGGTGCTGTCTTAATGTAGCTCCTTACCCACGACTAGTGAGTAGTGTAGTGTTTGAGACCATGGCTTCCATGGAACCCTCTCTGCCCTATGTATACCCCCCCCCCCGCACCCACTCTTTCAGCCCTTTGAGAGTGGATCAGCTCTCCTGTCCTGAATAAAGTGTTGCACTCTCAATGTACAAGGCTCTCAAGAGTACATAATTTTTTTGGGCGGTGAAACCGCCCCTATAAGTGAGGTTTGGAAATTTGTACAATTATCTTGGGCAGTGAAACCGCCCCTATAAGTGAGGTTTGGAAATTTGTACAATTATCCTGCGCTGTGATTGGCCAATCACAATCTATTCAGGACTGTGATTGGCCAGTGTCACATGACACATGTGCATAGCCCCTATATAAGAAACCATAACTTAAAAAAAACCATAAATGTGTTTTTTTTAAGTTATGGTTTCGTCCATCATAAAGAGTGTTTCAATAAATGTATTTATCTTTTGTACATGATAGGTTGACTCCATTCAGTATTGTGATTAGCTAGCAAGACACCGCCCACTTCACACAGGGTGTGATTTTTTTGTTAGATTTGAGATTAGATTATCCTGTCTTGATGGTTTCATTGATTGAATACTGTATTAACCCATTAAGACCGGGAACGCATGTCATTTTTAGATTTGAGCTAAAAAAAGCATTATCTTACACTTTGGCTATTCAAAAATAACTCGTAGCGCGGCACTCGGTGCCACGCTAGTAGATTGTAGATCTGCTATTTTTTTTATTTATTATGAAAATGTGTGCAAATCTGTGAATATATATATATTCTTTTAAACATTTTTAACTAAAATCTTTGCTTCTGGGGGGTCCCTGGAACAAAATATTTTGAGATGGCGGTCCGCAGCCAAATACATATCATTTTGGGGGTCCTTGACAATTATGAAAAAGTTTGAGAACCACTGATATAGCAACAAACCTTTTTTTTAGAAAACTGTTGGGATTTAGAAGACATTTTGTAGAATCGGCTTCAGGTCTCAATGGGTTAACAGTTTGCAAATTGTACAGAGGTACGGTTTACAATGATAGTTAACACATTGATTGCCTAGATCGAGTTAACTCGTTTTTCAATTTTCTTTCAAGGAGATATGATTTTTCGAAGATCTACACTCCTATCCACTTCCTTGTTAACTTAAAACTTAAAACATCTGTATCTCAGCTCCTGAGTACTTTTTTTTTTTCAATGAAAAATCTCTGGCAAAAAATCTGAAATAATTCTGGCAGTCAATGTTAGATAAAAAGGAAAACTATTGTACTATTATTTTCGTAGAGAGTCTCCCTGCTAGTGCATTCAGCATCCCATGGACATGTCATGAAATGTGTTTGCTTGTTATTTCAGGTCCTGTTGTAAAAGCACACCTTAAGCTTGCTGCAGCATACTCCCAGTCAGACAAAGTCAAATGTTTATTTTTTTCGGCCTTCGGCAGGTCTTGTCGAAGACAAAACTAAGTCCTCTGAGAATATAAACTGTTTCATACTGCTGAGGTCTGAACATTAGAACCTGTAAGTGACTGTGTAGTACTGTGCTGGAACAGTGATTTCTTTGTTTTTACCATGGATCTCAGCTGTTTGTTTACAGCAGTGGTTCTCAACCAGTGGTCCGGGGACCACCAGTGGTCCTTGAGGGGTTCCCAGGTGGTCCCCAACTAAATGATGGAGAGTTGGTAACCAAATGGACCCTTATTAGATCTTTAACTCTTGAGAGTGTAAAATGAAACCAAATGGACGGGTCCATTTGGTTTCATTTTACGCTCTCAAGAGTTAAATTATTGTTAAACATCTGCATTACTTAATGTACAAGAAGTCTTACACAATTAGATAATTTCGAAGAATTGTTATTTGGATCAACGTTTGCCTGTTGTCTCTCCTAATGGTACCAACACCAATGCAGCATGGATGGAATTGTGGACAAAATCTCATCCAACTATAACAAAATATTCTAAGTCTTGGGTCTGAGAGTCTAAATCTCATCAAACGGTGGCCTGTGGCTCTAATGCCAAATAAATAATGGACCTTGATATGAAAATGGTTGAAAACCACTGGTTTACAGTGCATAGAGTCTCTGACGTGCTTTTGGCGTCATTTGTCTTGGGACATTTCTGGTGACAGACACAGTGGACAACGAGTGTGTATGCTATCTCACTGTTTCTGTATTCCCTTAGAGAGGGATTATAGCTGTGTTTGTACCTCCTCCCAGTGGTGGAAAAAGGTACTCAAGTTTTTTTTAACGTAAAGGAGTAGTTCACCCCAAAAAAATCGATCAATTACACACCCCAACGAAGCCTTGAATTTTATGTTTTTGTCAACAATAATTTGATGACCGGGTGGCTGGTCAACAGGAGACTCCGCCGGTCATCAAATTATTGTCTCAGGAATGCGACAAAAACGAAGAAATCTCCATGAATTCAAGGCTCCATGGGGTGTGTAATTGATAGAAAAGAAGTCATTTTTGTGGGTGAACTACTCCTTTAATACTGAAATGTAGTAATACTCTTTTTACAAGTAAAAGTCCGGAAAATCTAAATTTACTTGAGTAAGAGTACAAAAGTATTGGTATCAAAAGGGACTTAAAATACCAATAGTAGAAAGTAGTCATTATGCCGAATGTCCCGTTTCACAAGTTTTCCAATGTATAAAAATGTATACAAATCTGTTGAAAATAGCAGCAAGGCAGTGCGTTTGCGCCACATTTTGTTCTCTTATTAACCTGCCTAAGCCGAAAAAAAGGTTAGACTACTTCGGGAGAATGCTGTAGCCTTTTAAGTAGTTAGGTGTTTCTTAAGAGTTTTATTTCCTCTTCTGTCTGACATCCTTAAAGTAGTGTTCATGCCTTTTTGAGAAGAGACTGAACAAACACCTCCTCAGCATGTGACTGTAATCCCATAAAGCTTTTAAAGACATTTAATCATCCAGCATTCATTCAGTTCATATACTACTGGTTCATGAATAGCATTCATAAAGCCTGTATCTGCCCAAGCTTAACCCATTAAAACCAGCTAGGAACGCATCTGTGTAACCACTTAAACCATTATTTTATACTTTGGGCTATTCAAAAATAGCAGATATACAAGCTCATAGCAAAAAATCTTTTTTTCTTTTGCAAATCTTTGAATATATATATTTATTTTTTTAAAAAGGAAAACATTTTTAACTCAAATCTTTGCTTCTGGGGGTCCCTGGAACTACATCTTTTTAGATGGAGGTCCGCGGCCAAATACATATCATTTTGGGTGGTCCTTGACATAAAAAAAGAATTAAAAAAAAACTGTAGAATCCCCAGAAGCAAAGATTTGAGTTAAAATGTTCACTTTTCATTTTTTTTTGCAGATCTACAAGCTCATAGAGCAAAACTGAGTGCCGCGCTATGAGCATGTAGATCTACTATTTTTTAATAGCCAAAGAAATTTAAAAAAATGACACTGATGCATTCCCGGATTGAATGGGTCAATTAAAAAATAAAAAATAAAATAATAATCTCTATCTCACCTCCATCCTTTTCCTCTTTTGGCATCCTTCCCACTCTCCCTGCCTCCTCTCCTCCCCTCCTCCTTCCTCTCTCCTCTAGTTCTCCACTCATCACATCTTCCCGTTGGCCACGCTGTGGGTGGAGCCTATTCCAGAGGAGAACACTGGCCTGTGAGTCTGCCAATCATCCCAGATCTGCCCAATAGGCTCTATGCACGGCAGCCATATTATCACTTCCTTCACAGGTGTTACCAATGATACTAATGAAGGCTCTGTTCCATTTAGTGTAATCTCTCAAGAACAGATTCTGCTCTGCGTTTGAATCTGTCGGGGAGGTTCGTCATAATATGTACGCAGTAGCCTACAAGTGGGCGTGCCTTCAGATCAGGAAGCAGGCCACGCTTTACCCAATCAAATGTAGTGGGCGGGATTCACGTGTCCGTCGATCCTTCCCCACTCGAAACAAAGCGAAACTAATTTAACAATAGCGTCCTCGGAGCAGACAAAACCACGGAAAGACATTCACATTTTAACTTGCTCTTTCATCATAGAAACAAGTGGGCTTATAACCAAAACGATCCATGTTCTCTGGGAGAAGTGGTGTTAGTGTTCCGTGTAGAGATATTGTTAGTGGGAATGAAAACATAGTCGCACCACCGGAAGTGATGCGCTGAAGGCAGACCAAAACCCTGGTTTCCTTGCGCACGGGTGCTACGTTTTCTTCCTCCCAGAGCCAACTGAGATAGTCAAAAACAGCAGAGGGCGCTGTTTTTCCTTTTCATTTGGCGCTGGGTTCCCAGATTGCATTTAGTGTAGCACAGTAGTAGTGCTCAGACCTTTTAATTTCCACGACCCCCGTAACTCTGAGAGTGTACAAATGGAACCAAATGGACCCTTACGGGTCCATTTGGTTCCATTTGTACACTCTCAGAGTTACACACACGCAAGGGGCCATTTGGAAGCCCCTCAAGGAACCATGAGGGTCCCTGGACACAACTTTGAGACCCACTGGTGTAGCAGAGTGTTTCCAGTGAGTCAACATGCACAATATCAGCACCCTGACTCTGTTTGACCAGAATGGAACAGAGCCTTCATTAGTATCATTGGTAACACCTGTGAATGTCTTCACAATATGACTGCATAGAGCCAATCACGCAGTCACCTGTTATTGGAAAGTCGGGGCGAATGAAACTGCTCCTTCTCCGATGCGTATAATATATGATTATATTATGATAATTGTGCAGAACTATGGTCAACTGTGGAGCACTAAGGCCTTGTCATCTAGACACTACAAGTAAGACGCGCGAACGCGGGAAGCGAACGCAAAAAAAATTAAATAATAATGAAAAGAAATCATCTAAAAAAAAATAACCAATAAAAAAATATATAAAAAATAGAAAAAAATTCTGCGTTAACACATTAACTGCCAAGACCGTAGTCCTACGGGCCGTTAAATCCAACTGTTAAGCGCCGAGACCGTAGCCCTACGGGCTGCGGTCTTTTCGCGCATGCGCGGTCCGGGTGCACTTTCGGAATTTTTTTTGATCCACTTCCGTTTCCGGTTTGATGACAGGAAATAGAATTATTTGGGATCCGGTTTTCACGATCACGCCCGCTCCCATTCTACAGACGAAACTGAAACTCAATTCTCTTCCTGTAGTTTTTTCTCCTCGCATTTCACTGTTTAACGTAATCCGCTCTAACTACAGTCATGGAAGTCCGTTTGACATGCGGTCTTCACTGGGAGATACAGGGAGATCTCGCGGATGTAAACAGACTGTGTAGCGCTCAATCTTAAGGATTTTAACAAGATCTATGGCGACATGAAAAAAACAAAAAAACAACAAAAACACCTTGGCACTGGTGAGTACATTATGAGATTAGCCCTTGGCAGTGGATGTGTTAAAAGGAGCATCTTAGAAAAATAGAAATTCACCAAAAAAAAACTTTGAATGTTTTTGAACAATTCAACAAAGTGTTTGAAGTGCCTGTTTCACCCACTTCCGGGGGGCGGAGCCAAAATCCGAGCCCGAAGTATTTGTTCGTAGACCCCCACTTAGGGGGGGTAGAAAAAGTTTCGGAGCGAATCGGGCACTTTTCATTTAACATGGGGTTTCAATGGGGAGTTTTTAGGAGCCTTCTCCGGGGCGTGGCTTCCGGGGGAAGGGGCGGGCTTAAACGCAACCTTGACAGGTGTGTTCAGTTTTCAAAGACCTTTCATTTGATGTATGGTACGTCTATATTGGACATTTACTTGGCTGCACACAGGGCTGAGGATTTGAGCCACACTGCACACAGAGACACAGACAGAGACATGCACACAGAGATACAGAGATACAGAGACACAACCCAGGCAGAGTTACATAGTAAGCTCCACTTGGTCGGAGGCGCGGCTTCGCCGCGCCTCCTTCCGCGTTCGCAATTAGCTTTGAACATTGAGTTTGAGCTATAGAAAGCAGAATGCATTAAACGGAGCCACATGCTTTATATCCAGTGTTGATTTTGATGGCAATTTATTTTTATTTTTAGTCATAGTCTTTTGTTTAAAATTCCATTTAGTTTTAGTCATGTTTTAGTCATCTGAAATGTTTTACTGTTAATCTAGTTTTAGTCCACTAAATATCATAAGATTATAGTCCACTAAATCTACAGTTGATTTAGTCGACTAAATTGAATTTTGGCGTTGCCATCATGGCATCGTAATGGCTGATTTTACACTTGGTTAGATGCTGAAAATAGCCGATCTACAAGCTCACAACGCGTCGCAGCGCGACTCGTGACCTTGTAGATCTGCTATTTTCCCGAGCGCAACACCCGAGTGCAACCAAACATAAAATGACTTGTCTTTTAGTTCAAACATTTTAGACGAAATTGTCCGAATATTTAGTCATAGTTTTAGTCATCGCAGCCTAGTTTTAATTATTTTCATAAGTGAAAAAAAGGTAGTCAACAGACATTTTTCGTCATAGTTTTAGTTGACAAAATCAACACTGCCAGTCAATACTGTGTAGACCAAAGGGTGGACTTTTGAAATGGAAAAATGTGGGGGGTCCCCAGCGTCTATAATTTGATGCATTGTTGAGAACAAAATGAGAAGAGTGACATGCTGTATGGTAGGAAGCATGTACGTATACGTACCTTCAGTATACATGGTCAGCACACTGCATACTGAGTTGTACTGTTGGTGTTTTTGTCCCGTCAAGGTACGGGTTGAAGGTCATCTCACCAGAAGAGACCTTCACTCTGCTGGCCTGCTCGCCCATGGAGAAGGTAAGGCTATAGCCTGGCTGACGGCGGGAGGTTTTTTTGGTCTCAAATTGCCTGCCATATTTTCTTTGGATGTTGTTGGATTTGTTTAACCCATTAAGAACCTGAAGCCGATTCTACAGATGTCTTCTAAAATCCCAACAGTTTTCTGAAAATATCAGCGGTTCTCAAACCTTTTCATGTCAAGGACCCCCAAAATGATATGTACTTGGCCGCGGACCCCCATCTCAAAACATTTGTTCCAGGGACCCCCCCAGAAGCACAGATTTGAGTTAAAAATGTTCGTTTTAAAATAATATATATTCAAAGATTTGCACACATTTTCAAGATTTTTCAAAAATAGCAGATCTACAAGCTCATAGCGCGGCACTCGGTGCCGCGCTATGAGTTGTAGATCTGCTATTTTTGAATAGCCAAAGTGTAAAATTATGCTTTTTAGACGTACGTCCTTTCAACGACAACAAAAAAATCCACGCCCCCAGACACCCTTTTGTTTACTTCCGTGTTCACATCGCGGCTCCTGCGGCTCTCCAAAGATCGTCAATTTAGGTAAAAAAAACGATGGCATGGGGATTAAAAAACAATGTTTTAACTCTTTGACTGCCAGAGTATTTTCATAAAGTACTCCCCCAGTGCCAGCGATTTTCGTGTTTTTTGTTTGTTTGTTATTTTGTTATTTAATTTTCATATAGTAAGTCTAGCTGCGGTTTTGAACACATACGATGGTTCCACCAGCAGAGAGCAGCAAATAGACACTTTCATCAGCTCGCTGACTCGCTGCCCCCCCCCCCCAACAGAGTCAAACAGTCAAATACGTCAAACCGGATGTGACGTGTTCTCAGATTCTCCGATCGGCCAAATTTACGATGTGATACACGACGGCGATGACTGTTCGTCACCCAGACTATAGATTATAGAAGTGGACCTCTCCGTTCGTTTTTTATACCATGTGAAAAACCGTGTGTTTCCCTATTCTGGCCGAAAATTACCGTGGATTTTTTTTTAAAACCGAAATCGAGAACGCCATGATCATAACAACATTTTGATGAGGTGTGGTGAGCTTTGTGAGATTCTGAGGTCACGTTATGTTTTGAGAGGTGCGAGACTTCAATGACAATCATGACGAAAAAAAGATATCAAATCTATTATTATGATCTTATTATGATCTCTTCAGCACACATGCACACACACAAACATTTTACTGCTGCCTGAAATGAACATACATTAACAACAGAGAAGCCTACAGGTTGTGTGTCGAATTACATTAGTAGAAATTACCCTCATATCATGTTTTGGTCATGTCTATTGTCCACCCATATCAAAATGATGTAAGTGGTTTAATTAACAGCTGATCCCAATCAACAGTTCTAATAATAACTACCCTTTGAACAGCAAAACCAACACAAAAAGAACAGTTCCCAATTTAACCAGTAGAGGGGGACAGTGACCGACATTTAAAACACCGTGGCCATGTTGAATGATGGGAGGACAGTTTGATATTTATCATCAACCTATAGACCGCCGAAGTCTGACGTCATTTACACATCCTTTGTTTGTCTACCTGGTTCGCAGTTTTCCACCCCCGTTCTGAATCCCATAGACGTATTTAATATCGCGTCAAATAAGAACTGTGTTCCAAAAATAAACAAATGACCACGGCGGGTTGACTCTTATGGATATGAAGCATCAACTGACGGTCGCATAGCCACAAAATATTTTTCTCAAGTATGATTGATCCCCAGAAAATTTCTAATCACAGATGAGATTCAGGTGTGGTTTCACAAATGTCAACGAGGTCAATTTGACCTTGTTGTCATGTGTTGTTTGATGTTTGAAAATAGCTCAAAACCAGTGGTTTCAAACCAAAAAACATTGTGAATTGTCTGTCCGTTTCAATTTTAACATTGAAGTGGATGGAGCAGCAAATCTTTGGAAATTGTTATCTCCTTATTCGTTTGGAATATCGAAAAGGTGTCAATACTAAATAATTAGAGAATCTTTTTAGAATTAAAAAAAAAAAAAAAAATTCAGGACGTTTTTAAACGTCTTTGGCAGGCAACAGCTAATTTCTCAAAGACGTTTATAAACGTCTTTGGCAGTTATAGAGTTAATAAAAATGTTAAGTCGTGAGATTTCATTTTGCTTTTAATCCAATGTGTTCGATCACGTCCGTCCTTCAGGCCAAGTGGCTTCGCTCCATCCACCAGGCCGTGGACCAGGCGCTGAGCGGGGCGGGGCAGGAGACCGCCTCCTCCAACCACAGCTCGGGGGCGGGGACGAAGGCGGAGGTGAGGGCGGAGCCCCCCGTTTCGAGGACGGCCTCCTACACCTTCTACAAGGACAGCCGGCTCAAAGAGGCCACCTACGAGGGACGCTGGCTGGCCGGCAAGCCCAACGGCAGGTGAGGGGCCTCTGTCACAATTATTACATAGTTGTCTTAACCCATTGAGACCTGAAGCCGATTCTACATGTCTCCTAAATCTCAACAGTATTCTGAAAAACCTATGTTTCTATATCAGTGGTGCTCAATCTTTTTCATGTCAAGGACCCCCAAAATTATACGTATTTGGCCGCAGACCCCAGTCAAAATATCTTGTTCCAGGGACCCCCAGAAGCAAAGATTTGAGTTAAAAATGTTCGCTTTAAAAATATATATATTCAAAGATTTGCACACATTTTCACGATTTTTCAAAAATAGCAGATATACAAGCTCGTAGCGCGGCACTCGGTGCCGCGCTATGAGCTTGTATATCTGCTATTTTTGAATAGCCCAAAGTGTAAAATAATGCTTTTGAGCTCAAATCTAAAAATGACACAATTCCAGGTCTTAATGGGTTTAAGGGCAAGACCACTTTGGTAGAGGTTTGGGTTTTGTTGTTACCTTGCCATGATGTAACTCCAAAGGTGGACAAGAAATAAAAAATAATTACTCCATTGATAATTAAAAATATGCTCCTCATTGACTTACAGTGTGCGGTAAAACAGCTCTCAAAGTCACTCTTTTAGCACATAAATGAACACAAACAAAGCTGATTCAGACAATATAGAACATCTCCAAACCCAGGACTGTTTGTTTTTTTAATAAAATTGTCAACTTTCTGTTGATTTTAATAGTTGAAGATCCGGATCTGCGGATCCAGTCTGGGTTTTCTTCTTAATAAAAATAGTTTAAAAAATAGTGAAATAGTTTTCGATTAATCTAACATGTTAAAAATGGAGTTTGAAGTTATAATGGGTTTGTATACGAAGGGATACAATTAATATCAAATATCTAAATATTGAATCAAGCAACTTAAAACTGCTCCATTCACTTCTTGTTTAACTTCTTAAGGCGGTTACACACCGGCGAATATACGCAAAATTCGGACTCGTTCCGAATAATTAAAAGACGCTTTTTCGCTTCGCTTTTCCGCTTTTTCGCGCCATGTACGCTTGCATTGACTTTATAAGGTTTTTAAAAAAAGCGTATTATTCGCACGAAAAAATCGCCCCGGTGTGTAAGGACCTTTACTGAAAAAGGCTGTATCTCGGCTCCTAAGCACTTTTTTTTTTACAATGTATTTTTTGGCCTTGGCACAGGGGTGATAAAGCCAGAAATAAGTTTGGCACTGAATGAGTTAAGTACCGTCCTCATTGTGTTCTGTCATGTGTTCTGTCAGGGGATTGTTGAAATGGCCTGATGGGAGAATCTACACGGGGACCTTCAAGAACGGACTGGAGGATGGGTGAGGAACCCGTTCAGTTCGAGAACGCATCCGTGTCATTTTAAGATTTCTTTGGCTATTCAAAAACAGCAGATCTGCAGGCTCATAGCGCGGCACCGAGTGCCGCGCTATGAGCCTGCAGATCTGCTGTTTTTGAAAAATCGTGAAAATTTGTGCAAGCCTTTGCTTGCGAACTACAAATTTACATTCAGTATTCTTGCACTAAATATAACAAGCTTCCTTTGTCATATAACAGTATTTGTACCGTAAGCCTATGTGTTTCTATTTGTGTGTGTGTGTGTGTGTGTGTGTGTGTGTGTGTGTGTGTGTGTGTGTGTGTGTGTGTGTGTGTGTGTGTGTGTGTGTGTGTGTGTGTGTGTGTGTGTGTGTGTGTGTGTGTGTGTGTGTGTGTGTGTGTGCGTGTGCAGGTTTGGCGAGCACATCGCTCCCAACAAGGCTCTGAACAAGAATGATCACTACCAAGGCTACTGGAAAGAAGGCAAAAAGGATGGCTTAGGGACATACAGGTGTGTGTGTGTGTGTGTGTGTGTATGTGTGTGTGTATCTGTATGGGTGTGTGTTTGTTCCAGCTAAACTCTGGTAGCTGTTCTCTGTTCTGTTCTACAAAGTATTTTGCAGTGGTGTAAAGTAACTAAGTACATTTACTCGAGTGCTGTACTTAAGTACAATTTTCAGGCATTGTTACTTTACTGGAGTATTTCCAGTTTTCAGTACTTTTACTTCTACTCCACTACATCTCAGCGGCAAATATTGTACTCGAGTTACTTTTTTGTACATACATTTTCGGCTATTCGAAAATAGCCGATCTACAAGCTCACAATGCGTTGCAATGTGACGCATTGTGAGCTTGTAGATCTGCTATTTTTGAACAGCCAATGTATCAAATAATGGTTATAGCTCAAATCTAAAATTACGCAGATGCGTTACCGGATTGAATGTTTTATGAATGTTTTTCTAATTTTTTTTGGAAGGAAAATTGTCTATCTGGTCTGTCTCGTCTCTCTTCAGTTATGCGAGCGGCGAGGTGTACGAGGGCTCGTTCCAGGACAGCATGCGTCACGGCCACGGCATGCTGCGCAGCGGCAAGCTCAACACCTCCTCCCCCAGCGTCTTCATTGGACACTGGCTGCACGACAAGAAGACGGGCTACGGCGTGCTGGACGACATCACCAAGTACGTTTCTTAGTTTTTTTTGTCCCCGATTGATCTGATGGCAGAGGTACGGGGGAGAGAGCAGTGATGTAAAAAAAAAAAGTACTCTAAAAGTATCAATACTGCATTGTAGAAGTACTCTGTTACAAGTAAGAGTCCGGAATAAAAAATGTACTTGAGTAAAAGTACAAAAGTATTGGTATCAAAATGCACTTAAAGTACCAAAAGTAAAAGTACAAAAATGTTAAATAATCATAATCATAATAATTATTGGACACTATAGGTTGATGATAAATATCAAACTGTCCTCCCATCATTCAACATGGCCACGGTGTTTTAAATGTCGGTCACTGTCCCCCTCTACTGGTTAAATCGGGAACTGTTTTGTGTTTGTTTTGCTGTTCAAAGGGTAGTTATTATTAGAACTGTTGATTGGGATCAGCTGTTAATTAAACCACTTACATCATTTTGATATGGGTGGACAATAGACATGACCAAAACATGATATGAGGGTAATTTCTACTAATGTAATTCGACACACAACCTGTAGGCTACTCTGTTGTTAATGTATGTTCATTTCAGGCAGCAGTAAAATGTTTGTGTGTGTGCATGTGTGCTGAAGAGATCATAATAAGATCATAATAATAGATTTGATATCTTTTTTTCGTCATGATTTTCATTGAAGTCTCGCACCTCTCAAAACATAACGTGACCTCAGAATCTCACAAAGCTCACCACACCTCATCAAAATGTTGTTATGATCATGGCGTTCTCACTTAGATTTCGTCATTTGGATCTGTTTGAAAATGAAATTGAAACGATTTTCACACAGAACGCTGTTGGGTTTTTGTGTGTGTGCAGTGGTGTAAGGTAACTAAGTACATTTACTCAAGTACTGTACTGTACTTAAGTACAATTTTGAGGTACTTTTACTTTACTGGAGTATTTCCAAATGTCTACACTTTTACTTCTACTCCACTACATCTCAGAGGCAAATATTGTGCTTTTACTCCACTACAATTATTTGAAAACTTTAGTTACTAGTTACTTTGCAGATATAAATCACTACGTTATAAAACATA